>NC_092288.1:18961083-19003583 GCF_036320965.1 Panulirus ornatus | reverse complement strand
GCATGGCTTAAACATACGTCACGAGATTAACTGACAACTCAATAAGTTTCTCTGTAGAGATTAACCACACGAGGATTGTCCATTATTTTCCTTCTCTCATTTTATCCTCTCTCTCTCTCTCTCTCTCTCTCTCTCTCTCTCTCTCTCTCTCTCTCTCTCTCTCTCTCTCTCTCTCTCTCTCTCTCTGTATATATATATATTTGAATGCAAAGGTGAGTAATGTGGCAGTTGAGGGAATAATTGGTATACATGGGGTGTTCAGTGTTGTAAATGGAAATGGTGAAGAGCTTGTAGATTTATGTGCTGAAAAAGGACTGATGATTGGGAATACCTGGTTTAAAAAGCGAGATATACATAAGTATACTTATGTAAGTAGGAGAGATGGCCAGAGAGCGTTATTGGATTACGTGTTAATTGACAGGCGTGCGAAAGAGAGACTTTTGGATGTTAATGTGCTGAGAGGTGCAACTGGAGGGATGTCTGATCATTATCTTGTGGAGGCTAAGGTGAAGATTTGTATGGGTTTTCAGAAAAGAAGAGTGAATGTTGGGGTGAAGAGGGTGGTGAGAGTAAGTGAGCTTGGGAAGGAGACCTGTGTGAGGAAGTACCAGGAGAGACTGAGTACAGAATGGAAAAAGGTGAGAACAATGGAAGTAAGGGGAGTGGGGGAGGAATGGAATGTATTTAGGGAATCAGTGATGGATTGCGCAAAAGATGCTTCTAGCATGAGAAGAGTAGGAGGTGGGTTGATTAGAAAGGGTAGTGAGTGGTGGGATGAAGAAGTAAGAGTATTAGTGAAAGAGAAGAGAGAGGCATTTGGACGATTTTTGCAGGGAAAAATGCAATTGAGTGGGAGATGTATAACAGAAAGAGACAGGGGGTCAAGAGAAAGGTGCAAGAGGTGAAAAAAAGGGCAAATGAGAGTTGGGGTGAGAGAGTATCATTAAATTTTAGGGAGAATAAAAAGATGTTCTGGAAGGAGGTAAATAAAGTGCGTAAGACAAGGGAGCAAATGGGAACTTCAATGAAGGGCGCAAATGGGGAGGTGATAACAAGTAGTGGTGATGTGAGAAGGAGATGGAGTAAGTATTTTGAAGGTTTGTTGAATGTGTTTGATGATAGAGTGGCAGATATAGGGTGTTTTGGTCGAGGTGGTGTGCAAAGTGAGAGGGTTAGGGAAAATGATTTGGTAAACAGAGAAGAGGTAGTGAAAGCTTTGCGGAAGATGAAAGCCGGCAAGGCAGCAGGTTTGGATGGTATTGCAGTGGAAATTATTAAAAAAGGGGGTGACTGTATTGTTGACTGGTTGGTAAGGTTATTTAATGTATGTATGACTCATGGTGAGGTGCCTGAGGATTGGCGGAATGCGTGCATAGTGCCATTGTACAAAGGCAAAGGGGATAAGAGTGAGTGCTCAAATTACAGAGGTATAAGTTTGTTGAGTATTCCTGGTAAATTATATGGGAGGGTATTGATTGAGAGGGTGAAGGCATGTACAGAGCATCAGATTGGGGAAGAGCAGTGTGGTTTCAGAAGTGGTAGAGGATGTGTGGATCAGGTGTTTGCTTTGAAGAATGTATGTGAGAAATACTTAGAAAAGCAAATGGATTTGTATGTAGCTTTTATGGATCTGGAGAAGGCATATGATAGAGTTGATAGAGATGCTCTGTGGAAGGTATTAAGAATATATGGTGTGGGAGGAAAGTTGTTAGAAGCAGTGAAAAGTTTTTATCGAAGATGTAAGGCATGTGTACGTGTAGGAAGAGAGGAAAGTCATTGGTTCTCAGTGAATGTAGGTTTGCGGCAGGGGTGTATGATGTCTCCATGGTTGTTTAATTTGTTTATGGATGGGGTTGTTAGGGAGGTAAATGCAAGAGTTTTGGAAAGAGGGGCATGAGAGAGCTTGGGAAGTGAGTCAGTTGTTGTTCGCTGATGATACAGCGCTGGTGGCTGATTCATGTGAGAAACTGCAGAAGCTGGTGACTGAGTTTGGTAAAGTGTGTGGAAGAAGAAAGTTAAGAGTAAATGTGAAATAGAGCAAGGTTATTAGGTACAGTAGGGTTGAGGGTCAAGTCAATTGGGAGGTGAGTTTGAATGGAGAAAAACTGGAGGAAGTGAAGTGTTTTAGATATCTGGGAGTGGATCTGGCAGCGGATGGAACCATGGAAGCGGAAGTGGATCATAGGGTTGGGGAGGGGGCGAAAATTCTGGGAGCCTTGAAGAATGTGTGGAAGTCGAGAACATTATCTCGGAAAGCAAAAATGGGTATGTTTGAAGGAATAGTGGTTCCAACAATGTTGTATGGTTGCGAGGCGTGGGCTATGGATAGAGTTGTGCGCAGGAGGATGGATGTGCTGGAAATGAGATGTTTGAGGACAATGTGTGGTGTGAGGTAGTTTGATCGAGTGAGTAACGTAAGGGTAAGAGAGATGTGTGGAAATGAAAAGAGCGTGGTTGAGAGAGCAGAAGAGGGTGTTTTGAAGTGGTTTGGGCACATGGAGAGAATGAGTGAGAAAGATTGACCAAGAGGATATATGTGTCGGAGGTGGAGGGAACGAGGAGAAGAGGGAGACCAAATTGGAGGTGGAAAGATGGAGTGAAAAAGATTTTGTGTGATCGGGGCCTGAACATGCAGGAGGGTGAAAGGAGGGCAAGGAATACAGTGAATTGGATCGATGTGGTATACCGGGGTTGACGTGCTGTCAGTGGATTGAATCAAGGCATGTGAAGCGTCAGGGGTAAACCATGGAAAGCTGTGTAGGTATGTATATTTGCGTGTGTGGACGTATGTATATACATGTGTATGGGGGGGGGGTTGGGCCATTTCTTTCGTCTGTTTCCTTGCGCTACCTCGCAAACACGGGAGATAGCGACAAAGTATAATAAAAAAATAGAAATAATATATATATATATATATATATATATATATATATATATATATATATATATATATATATATATATATATATATATATAAATATATATATACATATATATATATATATATATATATATATATATATATATATATATATATATATATATATATATATATATATATATATATATATATATATATATATATATATATATGCCTCTCTCTTCTCTTTCACTAATACTCTTACTTCTTCATCCCACCACTCACTACCCTTTCTAATCAACCCACCTCCCACTCTTCTCATGCCACAAGCATCTTTTACGCAATCCAACACTGATTCCCTAAATACATCCCATTCCTCCCCCACTCCCCTTGCTTCCATTGTTCTCACCTTTTTCCATTCTGTACTCAGTCTTTCCTGGTACTTCCTCACACAGGTCTCCTTCTCAAGCTCACTCACTCTCACCACCCTCTTCACCCCAACATTCATTTTTGCAGGGAAAAAATGCAATTGAGTGGGACATGTATAAAAGAAAGAGACAGGAGGTCAAGAGAAAGGTGCAAGAGGTGAAAAAAAGGGCAAATGAGAGTTGGGGTGAGAGAGTATCATTAAATTTTAGGGAGAATAAAAAGATGTTCTAGAAGGAGATAAATAAAGTGCGTAAGACAAGGGAGCAAATGGAAACTTCAGTGAAGGGCGCAAATGGGGAGGTGATAACAAGTAGTGGTGATGTGAGAAGGAGATGGAGTGAGTATTTTGTAGGTTTGTTGAATGTGTTTGATGATAGAGTGGCAGATATAGGGTGTCTTGGTCGAGGTGGTGTGCAAAGTGAGAGGGTTAGGGAAAATGATTTGGTAAACAGAGAAGAGGTAGTGAAAGCTTTGCGGAAGATGAAAGCCGGCAAGGCAGCAGGTTTGGATGGTATTGCAGTGGAATTTATCAAAAAAGGGGGTGACTGTATTGTTGACTGGTTGGTAAGGTTATTTAATGTATGTATGACTCATGGTGAGGTGCCTGAGGATTGGCGGAATGCGTGCATAGTGCCATTGTACAAAGGCAAAGTGGATAAGAGTGAGTGCCCCTCTTTCCAAAACTCTTGCATTCACCTCCCTAACAACCCCATCCATAAACAAATTAAACAACCATGGAGACATCACACACCCCTGCCGCAAACCTACATTCACTGAGAACCAATCACTTTCCTCTCTTCCTACACGTACACATGCCTTACATCCTCGATAAAAACTTTTCACTGCTTCTAACAACTTGCTTCCCACAACATATATTCTTAATACCTTTCACAGAGCATCTCTATCAACTCTATCATATGCCTTCTCCAGATCCATAAATGCTACATACAAATCCATTTGCTTTTCTAAGTATTTCTCACATACATTCTTCAAAGCAAACACCTGATCCACACATCCTCTCCCACTTCTGAAACCACACTGCTCTTCCCCAATCTGATGCTCTGTACATGCCTTCACCCTCTCAATCAATACCCTCCCATATAATTTGCCAGGAATACTCATTAAATTTTAGGGAGAATAAAAGGATGTTCTGGAAGGAGGTAAATAAAGTGCGTAAGACAAGGGAGCAAATGGGAACTTCAGTGAAGGGCGCAAATGGGGAGGTGATAACAAGTAGTGGTGATGTGAGAAGGAGATGGAGTGAGTATTTTGAAGGTTTCTTGAATGTGTTTGATGATAGAGTGGCAGATATAGGGTGTTTTGGTCGAGGTGGTGTGCAAAGTGCGAGGGTTAGGGAAAATGAGTTGGTAAACAGAGAAGAGGTAGTAAAAGCTTTGCGGAAGATGAAAGCCGGCGAGGCAGCAGGTTTGGATGGTATTGCAGTGGAATTTATTAAAAAAGGGGGTGACTGTATTGTTGACTGGTTGGTAAGGTTATTTAATGTATGTATGACTCATGGTGAGGGTGCCTGAGGATTGGCGGAATGCGTGCATAGTGCCATTGTACAAAGGCAAAGGGGATAAGAGTGAGTGCTCAAATTACAGAGGTATAAGTTTGTTGAGTATTCCTGGCAAAAAAAGAATATATATATATATATATATAATAAATAAAAAAAAAAAAAATATATATATATATATATATATATATCCCTGGGGATAGGGGAGAAAGAATACTTCCCACGTATTCCCTGCATGTCGTAGAAGGCGACTAAAAGGGGAGGGAGCGGGGGGCTGGAAATCCTCCCCTCTCGTTTTTTTTTTAATTTTCCAAAAGAAGGAACAGAGAATTGGGCCAGGTGAGGGTATTCCCTCAAGGCCCAGTCCTCTGTTCTTAACGCTACCTCGCTAATGCGGGAAATGGCGAATAGTTTGAAAGAAAAGAAATATATATATATATATATATATATATATATATATATATATATATATATATATATATATATATATATATATATATATATATATATATATATATATATATATATATATATATATATATATATATATATATATATATATTGTTACGAACATGTGTGCGTGTCACATGCGTATTTATGATGTAAGTGATGTTTTATGTTATAGGATGGCAGAGTGAGGGACAGGGCATCCGTTATCTAGGCTTGGGTTTCACTCCCCTGGCCGGGTCATCAATCCAGTTACCCTCAACACTTAGGCCAGTTGTCTTTCCCCCCGCCCGAGGCGAAAGACGGCCGAGGTCGAGAGCAGAGGTCATGTCGGGCCAACAATCCAGTTACCCTTAACATTTGGGCCTGTCATTTCTCCCACGTCCGAGGCACCAGACGGCTGAGGTCGAGAGGCGGTCATCTAGGAAATATGGCTTCCTGTATATTGTCGTTACCGTCAGGACAAGAGGAGGTTGGAACTCAGGCAAGATGAGGGCCGGACCTTAGGACTCCAGCCAACCAGGAGTGGCACTATTAGCCACCATCCTCCAATCACAGCCGGACTTTAGGCCTCTAGCCAATCAAGAGTGGCACTCTGGGTTACCCTTCTCCAATCCCACCTGAGACGAGGGCAGCAGGGCGGGGAAGGCCGCTCCTCCCTTCAATAAAAACCTCTGATGCCAGCTGGGCCACTATTCCTTAGCTACCCTGAGGGTCCAGCAGGTAAGTGGGTTTGCCCTTTGTCTCAAACCCTGAAACCCGTAGAAATCTTACCTGGAATAATGAATTCATGTTCAGTTAAGTAAATAATTTGTGCCCGGTTAATGTGCTTCTGTTATTTTGTACTCTTTATTTCTTGTATCATAAGTAGTTTTAATACTGGTGTTTGATTTCATCCCATAACTCTTGAGACAGCCAATAAGAGTACATGCTAATAAATGTTGACATATGCATGTAATCACTGGAGCCCGGATGTTCAAACAAAATGCCTTCAATGTCAATTCATATGTCTGTTTTGCCCACAACCATTGCTCTGTTATCATTCTGCCTTAAATTTAGAGGAACTTGAAAAGGTTTTGGAATCATCATTTGGTGTGACTGAATCGGCAGGAAGAGTCTTTACATGTTTACTCCAGACATGCTTCGCCCTGTAATTTGATGATACGCAACTCTACGCATTCAGTCATAATACTGGCCTCCGTGCGTTACTGTGGCAACGGTCTTGTTCATAAAGGCTTGAAAAGTTAAGACAGTCACTTCTCTTTCATACGCAGCAATGGCCTCAAAATCTATACTTGTGAGTGTCCTTCTTTCCCCATGCGTACTGGATGCCATCTATTCCTTTATTCACATCAAAACTTTCGTACGTTTGAATCCTTTTAAGTATGACTTACCTCTGAATACGTAACTACTATTTAGGCCCAAGACTGCCTTCACATCACGAGATAACCCAGCCAACACAATAGCAATTTCAGCTCCTTTGCTGGAGCCCACGACTCCCACCCTCCCTCGATTTCCTTTTGGTACATTTTGTAAATAGTCGAGGGCTTCAAAAAAATAGTCCATATGGAGAGTTGTGACGCTATTTGGTAAATGCTTAAAAGCAAAATAAGATAACCACAATGAGGCATATCCCTTGGAGGCCAACATGGTTGCACGGTACTCACTCCTTCCCGGTTGGGTATCAAATATATCCAGGACGAGAGGGTGTAGTCCTTGGCCCGGGGGAAGGAAGAGAGTGCCGCAGATGTTGCCATGTTCCACCTCGTGGCTGGTGACGCCTGGACCCATACACGTATTTTGTACTACTGTTTTACTAGCATAATCTACAAGAAAATAGTATTCTATATCTCTGTATAAAAACATGTTTTTGCATTTAAAAAAGAACTAGAACAAAGTTAACTTTATGAATTCATGCTATTTTGAAGTTAACATGCAATCAGGCAGACGCCTTTATTGTTTCATATATGTTAAAACTACTCACTCGACGTTCGTAGAGGCGTGCTTCCCTCTACCTGACTTCGTGCTTATAGGCAGGTGCAACAGTTTATTCCTTTTTTTTTTTTATCTAGATTCAGTATAGTCTGCGAATTACGATATCTTACAATGCAGTCCAGTATCATTTACTTATCAAAGATGAGAAAGAGAGCGGGTCCTACACCTGATCCATGTGGCACACCACTTGTTACTTCCAACTATTCTAAGCCATGATCATTAATGACTTCTCTTTATTGATTGCCGTTCAACCAATTTCCTAACCACCTTATTACAACACCATTTATTTCATGTGATAACGTTTGTTGATAACCTGTGATAGAGTACATCATTGAATGGTTTTGAAAGTTTTGATACATATCCTCAGCTGCTTAACTTTTCTCATAAATGTCAATTACATCATACAAGAAATTAAGCAGAATTGTCAAACATGACAAATTTCGTCGAAAACCTCAGATACAGATACTTAAAAGTAACGTCGTCTGTCATCATCACCTAGCAAGCAACACTGTGTTAGTTACACTCTCCTCGTTTGTCAGCAAGAAAATAAAGAATTGCCAAAAGAAACCACTTCGTAAAGTATCATTATCATTATACTTGTCGTGTCTCCGCTTCGAGTAGCAGAACACGAAGAATGGCACCACATACTTGTATCACAGTCCACACGTCATATAATCTATATCTACGTTACTAATATCCACCAGACTTACTGAATACACTGTATAATATACTGCCTTTCATTCGTACATCGCCACTATGAAATACTAACCCTCACGATGTGACGAGGTACGTAGGAAAAGAACAAGGCCATTCGTTCACACTCATTTAGCTGTCATTACAATGCACGAACAGTCCTTTTAATTAGGCCCAATTTCATGTTTACCAACGCTTCATTGCCTGTTCAATCATGCAGCCGTCGACGAGTACACATCGTTATTACTCTATTCCTTGCTGCTAAGAATCGTTTATTAAGTGGTGGTTCTCGTTATGAATCACATTCTTATAAGGAATGAGGGCGACTATACTTTGACCAGCGACACAAGCTGAGCCAGTTGGACGATAATTTCAGGACAGCGATTTATGATTATTGTTAAATGTCGGTGTAACATTAGCCAACATCGATTGCATTGGAACTTTCCCGATGGCATGTGACTTACTGAAGCGAGTGGCCAAGGGTTTAACTATTTCTTTTTTCACCTCTTTCATTGCCCTTAGATAAAATGTATCTTGGCCTACTGTATTACTAACCTTTATTCCATTTAGTGTTGATCTGACCATCACAAAATTCATGTAATGAGACTGACAAATTAAACAAGAATAAATTCTTGATACATTTTCATCAGAGGATTCGGATCTTTGTATAGAATTACGTGAGCAATTCGTGTCTCAGTGAAGTATAGAATATGTCATGTCTGTAATTTCTATCTAGAATTACAGTATACTTAAAAGTAAACGTCGTCTGTCATCATCACCTGAGCAAGCAACACTTGTGTTTAGGTAGTACACCTCTCCTCAGGTTTGTCAGGACAAGAACAATAAAGAATTGCCAAAAGAAACCCACTTCGGTTAAAGTATCATTATTCATTATACTTTGTCGCTGTCTCCCGCGTTAGCGAGGTAGCGCAAGGAAACAGACGAAAGAATGGCCCAACCCACACACATACACATGTATGTATACACACGTCCACACACGCTCATATACATACCTATACATCTTAACGTGTACATATATATACACACACAGACATATACTGATATACACATGTACATAATTCATACTGCCATTATTCATTCCCGTCACCATCCAGCCACATAATGAAATACTAACCCCCTCCACCCGCATGTGCACGAGGTACCGCTAGGAAAAGACAACAAAGGCCCCATTCGTTCACACTCAGTCTCTAGCTGTCATGTACAATGCACCGAAACCACAGCTCCCTTTTCACATCTAGGCCCCACAGAACTTTCCATGGTTTACCCCAGACGCTTCATATGCCCTGGTTCAATCCAATGACAGCACGTCGACCCGGAGTACCACATCGTTCCAATTCACTCTATTCCTTGCACGCCTTTCACTCTACTGCATGTTCAGGTCCCGATCACTCAAAATCTTTTTCACTCCATCTTTCCACCTCCAATTTGGTCTCCCACTTCTCCTCGTTCCCTCCACCTCTGACACATATATCCTCTTGGTCAATCTTTCCTCACTCATTCCCTCCATGAGCCCAAACCATTTCAAAACACCCTCTTCTGCTATCTCAACTACACTCTTTTTACAACCACACATCTCTCTTACCCCTTCATTACTTACTCGATCAAACCACCTCATACCACACATTGTCCTCAAACATCTCATTTCCAGCACATCCACCCTCCTCCGCACAACTCTATCTATAGACTACGCCTCGCAACCATAAATCATTGTTGGAACCATTATTCCTTCAAACATAACCATTTTTGCTTTCCAAGATAACGTTCTCGACTATCCAAACATTCTTCAACGCTTCCAGAAGTTTCGTCCCCACCCCCACCCTATGATTCACTTCCGCTTCAATGGTTCCATTCGCTGCCAAATCCACTCCCAGATATTTACAACACTTCACTTCCTCCAGTTTTTCTCCATTCAAACTTACCTCCCAGTTGACTTGTCCCTCAACCCTGCTGTACCTAATAACCTTGCTCTTATTCACATTTACTCTCAGCTTTCTTCTTTCACACACTTTACAAAACTCAGTCACCAGCTTCTGCAGTTTCTCACCCAAATCAGCCACCAGCACTGTATCATCAGCGAACAACAACTGATTCACTTCCCAAGCTCTCTCATCCACAACAGACTGCATACTTACCCCTCTTTCCAAAACTCTTGCATTCACCTCCCTAACAACCCCATCCATAAACAAATCAAACAATCATGGAGACATCACGCAACCCTGCCGCAAACCAACATTCACTGAGAACCAATCACTTTCCTCTCTTCCTACACGTACATATGCCTTTCATCCTCGATAAAAACTTGCCTCCCACACCATATATTCTTAATACCTTCCACAGAGCATCTCTGCCAACTCTATCATATGCCTTCTCCAGATCCATAAATGCTACATACAAATCCATTTGCTTTTCTAAGTATTTCTCACATACATTCTTCAAAGCAAACACCTGATCCACACATCCTCTACCACTTCTGAAACCACACTGCTCTTCCCCAATCTGATGCTCTGTACATGCCTTCACCCTCTCAATCAATACCCTCCCATATATTTTACCAGGAATACTCAACTAACTTATACCTCTGTAATTTGAGCAGTCACTTTTATCCCTTTTGCCTTTGTACAATGACACTATGCAAGCATTCCGCCAATCCTCAGGCACCTCACCATGAGTCATACATATATTGAATAACCTTAACAACCAGTTAACAATACAGTCACCCACTTTTTTAATAAATTCCACTGCAATACCATCCAAACCCGCTGCCTTGCTGGCTTTCATCTTCCGTGAAGCTTTTACTACCTCTTCTCTCTTTACCAAATCATTCTCCCTAACCCTCTCACTTTGCACACCACCTCGACCTAAAACACCCTATATCTACCACTCTATCATCAAACACATTCAACAAACCTTCAAAATACTCACTCCATCTCCTCACATCACCACTACTTGTTATCACCTCTCCATTTGCCCCCTTCACTGATGTTCCCATTTGTTCCCTTGTCTTACGCACTTTATCTATCTCCTTCCAAAACATCTTTTTTATTCTATCTAAAACTCAATGATACTCTCTCACCCCAACTCTCATTTGCCCTCTTTTTTCACCTCTTGCACCTTTGTCTTGACCTCCTGCCTCTTTCATTTATACATCTCCCAGTCACTTGCATTTTTTCCCAGCAAAAATCTCTAAAAGCCTCTCTCTTCTCTTTCACTAATAATCTTACTTCTTCATCCCACCACTCACTACCCTTTCTAATCTGCCCACCTCCCACGCTTCTCATGCCACAAGCATCTTTTGCACAAGCCATCACTGCTTAACTAAATACATCCCATTCCTCCCCCACTCCCCTTACCTCCTTTGTTCTCAACTTTTTCCATTCTGTACTCAGTCTCTCCTGGTACTTCCTCACACAAGTCTCCTTCCCAAGCTCACTTACTCTCACCATTCTCTTCACCCCAACATTCTCTCTTCTTTTATGAAAACCTCTACAAATCTTCACTTTCGCCTCCACAAGATAATGATCACACATCCCTCCAGTTGCACCTCTCAGCACATTAACATCCAAAAGTCTCTATTTCGCGCGCCTATCAATTAACACGTAATCCAATAACGCTCTCTGGCCATCTCTCCTACTTACATACGAACACTCATTTATATCTCTCTTTTTAAAGCAGGTATTCCCAATCACCAGTCCTTTTTCAGCACATAAATCTACAAGCTCTTCACCATTTCCATTTACAACACTGAACACCCCATGTACACCAATTATTCTCTCAACTGCCACATTACTCACCTTGCATTCAAATCACCCATCACTATAACCCAGTCTCGTGCATCAAAACTACTAATACACTCACTTAGCTGCTCCCAAAACACTTGCCTCTCATGATCTTTCTTCTCATGCCCAGGTGCATATGCACCAATAATCACCCATCTCTCTCCATCCACTTTCAGTTTTACCCATATCAATCTAGAGTTTACTTTCTTACACTCTATCACATACTCCCACCACTCCTGTTTCAGGAGTAGTGCTACTTCCCTTGCTCTTGTCCTCTCACTAACCCCTGACTTTACTCCCAAAACATTCCCAAACCACTTTTCCCTTTACCCTTGAGCTCCGTTTCACTCAGAGCCAAAACATCCACGTTCCTTTCCTCAAACATACTACCTATCTCTCCTTTTTTCTCATCTTGGTTACATCCACACACATTTAGACACCCCAATGTGAGCCTTCGAGGAGGATGAGCACTCCCTGCGTGACTCCTTCTGTTTCCGTTTTAGAAAGTTAAAATACAAGGAGGGGAGGGTTTCTAGCCCCTCCGCTCCCGTCCCCTTTATTCACCTTCTACATGTGAGGAATGCGTGGGAAGCATTATTTCTCCCCTATCTCTGGGGATAGGGAAGAAGTTAGGGCTAAAGTACCAACTTTAATTCCCTGAATCAGGTTAAAGGACAGGTAGGTCATATCCATGGGTCATACCGTCGTGCTCAAGAATAGCATCGAGGTGCTCTAGCTTAGTTAGCCGTATCATGGGGTAGTCCAGCTTCCTGAACCAGCTTAAGATGCAGGACCTCCCTGGCTCGCTTCCACATATCTGTGGCACCCCGAGCCGTCCACCAAGCCTCACCCCCGAAATAATAAGGCAAGTTGAGAAGTGTATCAGAAGTGGCCGTCTTTCTCAACGGGTTCGAAGTCATTATAGATTTCTGGAACGCGTGGTAGGGAGGGTCAATAATATGACCCGTTCCAGGAAGAATGAGGGTGTATACGTTGCCACAGTCCAGACGTCTGGCGCGTTCTGACAACGTTATAGCCGACCGATACACGAGAAGGCCATCTTGGTCACCAGCCACAAGCAGCACAAGACAATCTGCAGCTTTCTTTTCTATGGGAAGAATCAGCGGATGATCCCAGTGAAAAAAGTTTTCCTTTCCCCACATATGAATGATGCCATCACTTCCAATTTTAACATTCATACTTTCTTTTGTAATTCTGAAACCCTTCATATATGACTTGCCTCTTAATAGAAGATTTGCATCAATATTCAAATTGGAAGGACTTATAGCAACCACTGCCTTCACATCACTAGATAACCCAGCCAATAAAATCGCAAATTCAGCTCCCTTGCTGGAGCCCACGACTCCCACCCTCCCTCGGTTTCCATTCGGAACACTTTGCAGGTAGTCCACAGCTTCAAGAAAGTATTCCATATTGATAGTAGACATATCCTGTGGCAAATCCTTAAAACCAAAATAAGGTAATGACATTGAGGCATACCCCTTGGAGGCCAACATGGACGCACGGTACTCAAGATTTCCTGGTTGACGACCAAACATATCCAGGACGAGAGGGTGTGGTCCTTGGCCCGGGGGAAGGAAGAGAGTGCCGTAGATGTTGCCATGTTCCACCTCGTGCCTGGTGACGCCGGGACCCATAAGGTCGCGGGTGAAGTGGACGCTCGCCAAGGTCTCGGGGCGCGAGCCGCTGTACAGTTCCTTCTCCGTCAGATGACCCCTCAACACACGCACCTGATACTGCACAGCACATCATAACATAGTGAAACTCTAGTATCTTTATAACATCATGGGTATGACAAATTTGCAAATCACCACGATGAAAATAATATTAGTCTGTGCATAAAACATACGTTTCTGCCTTTACAACACTAAACACCCCATGTAAACCAATTATACCATCAACTGCCACGCTTAGATGAGAGGGTGAGTAATGTGGCAGTTGAGGGTATAACTGGTGTACATGGGGCGTTCAGTGTTGCAAATTAAAATGGTGAAGAGCTTGTGGATTTGAGTGCTGAAAAAGAACTGACGATTGGGAACACCTGGTGTAAAAAGAGATATACATAAGTATTCGTAAGTGAGGAGGAGAGATGGTCAAAGGGCATTATTGGATTACGTGTTAATTGATAGGCGTGTAAAAGAGACTTTTGGATGTTAATGTGTTGAAAGGGGCAGCTGGAGGGATATCTGATCACTATCTTGTGGAGTCGAAGGTGAAGTTTTGTAGAGGTTTCAAAAAAAAAAAAAAGAGAAAATGTTGTGAAGAAGAGAGTGGTCAGAGTAAGTGAGCTTAGAAAGGAGAGACTGAGTGTAGAATGGCAAAAGTTGAGAGCAAATCACGTGAGGGGAGTGGGATTGAAATGGGATGTATTTAGGGAAGCAGTGAGAGCAGAGAGAGAGAAAAGAGAGGCGTCTGGACTATATTTGCAGGGAAGTAGTGATAATGACTGGGAGATGTATAAAAGAAAGCGGCGAGAGGTCAAGAGAATGGTGCAAGAGGTGAAACAGAAGGCAAATGAGAGTTGGGTTGAGGAAGTATCATTAAATTCTAGGGGGAATAAGATGTTTTAGAAGAGGGCAAATATCATGCGTAAGACAAGAAAACAAATGGGAACATCGGTGAAGGGGGTACGTGGGGAGGTAATAACACGTAGTGATGAAATGAGAAGATGGAGTGAGTATTTTCAAGGTTTGTTCGAGGTGTTTGATGATAGAGTGGCAGATATAGGGTGTTTTGGTCGGGGTGGTGTGCGAAGTGAGGAGGTCAGGGAGAATGGTTTGGTAAAGAGAGAAGCGTGTTCAAATTACAAAGGCATATGTTTTTTGAGCATTCTTAGGAAATTATATGGGAGGGTATTGATTGAGATGGTCAAGGCATGTACAGAGCAACAGATTGGAGAGCAGTGTGGTTTCAGAAGTGGTAGAGGATATGTGGATCAGGTGTTTGCTTTGAAGAATATTTGTAAGTAGAATTTATGGATCTGGAGAAGGCATATGATAGGGTTGATAGAGATGCTTTGTGGAAGGTTTGAAGAGTGTATGGTGAGGGAGGTAAGTTCCTAGAAGCAGTGAAAAGACAAAAAGTCCACATTCATTCACACCCAGTCTCCAGATGTCATGTGTAATGCACCGAAACCAAAGTTCCCTTTCCACATCCAGGCCCCACAGACCTTTCCATGGTTTACCCCAGACGTTTCACATGCCCAGTTCAATCCACTGACAGCACGCCGACCCCGGTATATCACATTGTTCCAATTCACTCTGTTCCTTGCACGTCTTTCACCCTCCTGTATGTTCAGGCCCCGATCGCACAAAATCTTTTTCACTCCATCCTTCCACCTCCAATTTGGTTTTCCGGTACTCCTTCTTCCCTCCACCTTTCACATACATTCTCTTTGTCAATCTTTCCTCACTCATTCTCTCCATGTGTCCAAACCATTTCAATAAAGCCTCTTCTGTTCTCTGAACCACACTTTTTGTTACAACTTTCCTACCCTTTCATCACTTACTCGATCAAACCACTTCACACCACATACTGTCCTCAAACATTTCATTTCCAACACATCCACCCTTCTCCACACAACCCTATCTATAGCCCATGCTTCGCATCCATATAACATTGTTGGAACCACTATTCCTTCAAACATACCCATTTTTGCTCTCCGAGACAACGTTCTCGCCTTCCACACATTCTTCAACGCTCGCAGAACCTTCGCCCCCTCATCCACCTTGTGACTCACTTCCGCTTCCATGGTTCCATCCGCTGCTGAGTCCACTCCCAGATATCTAAAACACTTCACTTCATCCAGTTTTTCTCCATTCAAATTACCTCCCAATTAACTTGTCCCTCAACCCTACTAAACCTAATAATCTTGCTCTAAATTATATTTACTCTCAACTTTCTCCTTTCTCACTCTTTACCAAGCTCTGTCACCAACCAGTTTCTCACCGGAATCAGCCACCAGCGCTGTATCTTTAGCGAACAACTGACTCACTTCCCAAACCCTCTCATCCAGAACAGACTGCAAACTTGCCCCTCTCTTCAAAACTCTTGCATTTACTTCCCTAACAACCTCATCCATAAACAAATTTAGCAAACATGGAGACATCACGTACCCCTGCCGCAAACCGACATTCACTGGGAACCAATCACTTTCCTCTCTTCCTACTCGTACACATGCCTTACATCCTTGGTAGAAACTCTTCATTGCTTCTAGCAACTTACCTCCCACACCATATACTCTTGAAACCTTCCACAAAGCATCTCTATCAATCCTATCCTATGCCTTCTCCAGATCCATAAAAGCTACATACAAATCCATCTATTTTTCTAAGTATTTCTCACATACATACTTCAAAGCAAACACCTGATCCACACATCCTCCACCACTTCTGAAACCACACTGCTCTTCCCCAATCTGATATTTTTACCCTCTCAATCAATACCCTCCTATACAATTTCCCAGGAGTACCCAACAAACCTATATCTCTGTAACTTGAACACTCCCCTTTATCCCCTTTGCCTTTGTACAATGGCACTATGCATGCATTCAGCCAATCCTCAGGCACTTCACCATAATCCATACATACAATGAACATCCTTACCAACCAGTCAACAACACAGTTACCCCCTTTTTTAATAAATTCCACTGCAATACAAACAAAACCCGCCGCCTTGCCGGCTTTCATCTTCCGCAAAGCTTTCACTACCTCTTCTCTCTTCACCAAGCCATTCTCCCTGACCCTCTCACTTCGCACACCACCCCAACTAAAAAACCCTTTATCTACCACCCTATCATCAAACACATTCAACAAACATTCAAAATGCTCACTCCATCTCCTCACTTCATCACTACATGTTATTACCTCCCCATTAGCCCCTTCACCGATGTTCCCATTTGTTCTCTTGTCTTAAGCACGTTACTTACCTCCTTCCAAAGCATCTTTTTATTCTCCCTAATATTTAATGATACTCTCTCACCCGAACTCTCATTTGCCCTCTTTTTCACCATTTGCACCTTTCTCTTGATCTCCTGCCGCTTTCTTTTATAAATCCCCCAGTCATTTGCACGACTTCCCTGCAAAAATCTTCTAAACGCCTCTCTCTTCTATTTCACAAGCAACCTTCATCTCACCACTCACTACCCATTTTGATCTGCCCACCTAACACCTTTCTCATGGCACAAGCATCTTTTGCGCAAGCTATAACTGCTTCCCTAAATACATCCCATTCCTCCCCCACTCCCCTCACGTTATTTGCTCTCACCTTTTGCCATTATACACTCAATCTCTCCTGGTACCTCCTCTCACAAGTCTCCTTTCCAAGCTCACTTATTCTCACCACTCTCTTCTCCCCAACATTCTCTCTTCTTTTCTTAAAACCTCTACAAATCTTCACCTTCGTCGCCATAAGATCGTGATCAGACATCCTCCAGCTGCTCCCCTTAGAACATTTACATCCAAAAGTCTCTCTTTTACATGCCTATCAATTAACACGTAATCTAATAACGCCCTTTGACCATCTCTTCTACTCACATACGTATACTTGTCTATCTCTCTTTTTAAACCTGGTATTCCCAATCACAAGTCTTTTTTCAGCGCACAAATCTACAAGCTCTTCACCATTTCCATTCACAACACTGAACACCTCATGTACACCAATTATACCCTCAACTTCCACATTACTCACCTTCGCATTCAAATCGCCAATCACTATAACCTGGTCTCGTGCATCAAAGATGCTAACACACTCACTAATCTGCTCTCAAATCACTTGCCTCTCTTGATCTTTCTTCTCATGACCAGATGCATAGGCACCAATAATCACCCATCTCTCTCTCTCCATCAACTTTCAGTTTTACCCACATCAGTCAAGAATTTACTTTCTTACACTCTATCACATACTCCCACAACTTCTGCTTCAGGAGAAGTGCTACTCCTTCCTTTGCTCTTGTCCTCTCATCAACCCCAGACTTTATTCCTCAGACATTCCTAAACCACTCTTCCTCTTTACCCTTGAGCTTCGTTTCACTCAGAACTTCCAGGTTTCTTTCCTCAAACATACCACCTACCTCTATCTCTACAAATCTTCACCTTCGTCTCCACAAGATCGTGATCAGACATCCCTCCAGTTGCCCCTCTTAGAACATTTACATCCAAAAGTCTCTCTTTTACATTCCTATCAATTAACACGTAATCCAATAACACCCTTTGACCATCTCTCCTACTCATATACGTATACTTCTGTCTATCTCTCTTTTTTAACCCGGTATTCCCAATCAATAGTCTTTCACTATTTCCATTCACAACACTGAACACCCCATGCACACCAATCATACCCTCAACTGCCACATTACTCACCTTCGCATTCAAATTACCAATCACTACAACCTGGTCTCGTGTATCAAAGCTGCTAACACACACTCATCTGCTTCCAAAACACTTGCCTCTCATGATCTTTCTTCTCAAGCCCAGGTGCATATGCACCAATAATCACCCCTCTCTCTCCATCTACTTACAGTTTTACCAACATCAATCTAGAATTTACTTTCGTACACTATATCACATACTCCCACAACTCCTGCTTTCAGGGGAAGTGCTACTCCTTCCTTTGCTCTTGTCCCCTCATCACCCCCAGACTTTATTCCTCAGACATTCCCAAACCACTCTTCCTCCTTACCCTTGAGCTTCGTTTCACTCAGAGCCGGAACATCCAGGATTCTTTCCTCAAACATACCACCTATCTTTCTTTTCTTCTCATCTTGGTTACATCCACATTCATTCAGACCTCCCCCCCCCCAAATCTGAGCCTTCGAGGAGGATAAGCACTTCCCACTTGACGTCTTCTTCTAATTCCCATCAAAAACTCAAATACAAGGAAAGGGGGGGGGGGGGGGGGTTATGCCAGCCACCCAATCCCACCCCTTTTAGTAGCCATCTCCGGCACGCCGGGAATACGTGAGAAGCATGAGAAAGAGGTATGAGAAAGAATACTTCCCACACATTCCTCACGCGTCGTAGAAGGCGACTAAAGGGGACAGAAGCGGGGGCTAGAAACCCTCCCCTCCTTGTATTTTAACTTTCTAAAAGGGGAAACAGAAGGAGTCACGCGGGAAATGCTCATCCTCCTCGAAGGCTCAGATTGGGGTGTCTAAATGTGTGTGGATGTAAATAAGATGAGGAAAAAGGAGAGATAGGTAGTATGTCTGAGGAAAGGAACCTGGATGTTTTGGCTGTGGACGTAAACAAGATGAGAAAAAAGGAGAGATAGGTAGTATGTCTGAGGAAAGGAACCTGGATGTTTTGGCTTTGAGAGAAATGAAGCTCAAAGGTAATGCGGATGAGTGGTTTGGGAATGTCTTGGGAGTAAAGTCAGGGGTTAGTGAGAGGACGAGAGCAAGGGATGGAGTAGCACTAATCCTGAAACAGAAGTGGTTGGAGTATGCGATAGAGTGTAAGAAAGTAAACTCTAGATTGATATGGGTAAACCTGAAAGTGGATGGAGAGAGATGGGTGATTATTGGTGCATATGCACCTGGGCAGGAGAAGAAAGATCATGAGAGCAAGTGTTTTGGGAGCAGTTAAGTGAGTGTGTTAGTAGTTTTGATGCACGAGACCAGGTTATAGTGATGGGTGATTTGAATGCAAAGGTGAGTAATGTGGCAGTTGAGAGAATAATTGGTGTACATGGGGTTTTCAGTGTTGTAAATGGAAATGGTGAAGAGCTTGTAGATTTATGTGCTAAAAAAGGACTGGTGATTGGGAATACCTGGATTAAAAATGGAGATATACATAAGTATACGTATGTAAGTAGGAGAGATGGCCAGAGAGCGTTATTGGATTATGTATCAATTGATAGGCGCGCGAAATAGAGACTTTTGGATGTTAATGTGCTGAGAGGTGCAACTGGAGGGATGTCGGATCATTATCATGTGGAGGCGAAAGTGAATATTTGTAGAGGTTTTCAGAAAAGAAAAGAGAATGTTGGGGTGAAGAGAATGGTGAAAGCAAGTGAGCTTGGGAAGAGGGACTTGTGTGAAGAAGTACCAGGAGGGAATGAGCACAGAATGGAAGAAGGTGAGAGCAAAGGACGCAAGGGGAGTGGGGGAGAAATGGGATGTATTTAGGGAAGCAGTGATGGCTTGCGCAAAAGATACTTGTGGCATGAGAAGCGTGCGAGGTGGTCAGATTAGAAAGGGTAGTGAGTGGTGGGATGAAGAAGTAAGATTGTTAGTGAAAGAGAAGAGAGAGGCATTTGGACGATTTTTGCAGGGAAATAATGCAAATGAGTGGGAGATGTATAAAAGAAAGAGGCAAGAGGTCAAGAGAAAAGTGCAAGAGGTGAAAAAAAGGGGTTAGAGAGTATCATTAAACTTTAGGGAGAATAAAAAGATGTTTTGGAAGGAGGTAAATAAAGTGCGTAAGACAAGGGAACAAATGGGAACTTCAGTGAAAAGGGCAAATGGGGAGGTAATAACAAGTAGTGGTGATATGATAAGGAGATGGAGTGAGTATTTTGAAGGTTTGTTGATCGTGTTTGATGATAGAGTGGCAGATATAGGGTGTTTTGGTCGAGGTGGTGTGCAAAGTGTGATGGTTAGGGAGAATGATTTGGTAAACGGAGAGGAGGTAGTAAAAGTTTTGCGGAAGATGAAAGCCAGCAAGGCGGCGGGACTGGATGGTATTGCAATGGAATTTATTAGAAAAGGGGGTGACTGTATTGGTGACTGGTTGATAAGGTTATTCAATGTATGTATGACTCATGGTGAGGGGCCTGAGAATTGGCAGAATGCTTGCAGAGTGCCACTGTATAAAGGCAAAGGGGATAAAAGTGAGTGTTCAAATTACAGAGGTATAAGTTTGTTGAGTATTCCTAGTAAACTATATGGGAGGGTATTGATTGAGAGGGTGAAGGCATGTACAGAGCATCAGATTGGGGAAGACCAGTGTGGTTTCAGAAGTGGTAGAGGATATGTGTATCAGGTGTTTGCTTTGAAGAATGTATGTGAGAAATGCTTAGAAAAGCAAATAGATTTCTATGTACCATTTTTGGATCTGGAGAAGGCATATGATAGAGTTGATAGAGATGATCTGTGGAAGGTATTAAGAATATATGGCGTGGGATGCAAGTTGTTAGAAGCAGTGAAAAGTTTTTATCGAGGATGTAAGGCATGTGCACGTGTAGGAAGAGAGGAAAGTGATCGGTTCTCAGTGAATGTTGGTTTGCGGCAGGGGTGCGTGATGTCTTCATGGATGTTTGATTTGTTTATGGATGGAGTTGTTAGGGAGGTGAATGCAAGAGTTTTGGAAAGAGGGGCAAGTATGCAGTCTGTTGTGGATGAGAGAGCTTGGGAAGTGAGTCAGCAGTTGTTCCCTGATGATACAGCGCTGGTGGCTGATTTGGGTGAGAAACTGCAGAAGCTGGTGACTGAGTTTGGTAAAGTGAGTGAAAGAAGAAAGCCGAGAGTAGATGTGAATAAGAGGAAGATTATTAGGTACAGTAGGGTTGAGGGACAAGGCAATTGGGATGTAAGTTTGAATGGAGAAAAACTGGAGGAAGTTAAGTGTTTTAGATATCTGGGAGTGGATTTGGCAGCGGATGAAACCATGGAAGCGGAAGTGAATCATAGGGTGGGGGAGGGGGCGAAAGTTCTGGGAGCGTTGAAGAATGTTTGGAAGTCGAGAACGTTATCCTGGAAAGCAAAAATGGTTATGTTTGAAGGAATAATGGTTCCAACAATGATATATGGTTGCGAGGCGTAGTCTATACATAGAGTTGTGAGGAGGAGGGTGGATGTGCTGGAAATGAGATGTTTGAGGACAATGTGTGGTGTGAGGTGGTTTGATCGAGTAAGTAATAATAGGGTAAGAGACATGTGTGGTAATAAAAAGAGTGTGGTTGAGAGAGCAGAAGAGGGTGTTTTGAAATGGTTTGGTCACATGGAGAGAATGAGTGAGGAAAGATTGACAAAGGATATATGTGTCAGAGGTGGAGGGAACGAGGAGAAGTGGGAGACTAAATTGGAGGTGGAAAGATGGAGTGAAAAAGATTCTGAGTGATCGGGGCCTGAACATGCAGGAGGGTGAAAGGTGTGCAAGGAATAGAGTAAATTGGAATGATGTGGTGTACCGGTGTCGACGTGCTGTCAGTGGATTGAATCAGGGCATGTGAAGCGTCTGGGTTAAACCATGGAAAGTTTTGTGGGGCCTGGATGTGGAAAGGGAGCTGTGGTTTCAGTGCATTATACATGACAGCTAGAGACTGAGCGTGAATGAATGTGGCCTTTGTTGTCTTCTCCTAGCGCTACCTCGCACATATGCGGAGGGAAGGGGGTTATTATTTCATGTGTGGCGGGGTGGCGACAGGAATGAATAAGGGCAGATAGTATGAATTGTGTACATGTGTATATATGTATATGTCTGTGTGTGTGTGTGTATATATATATATATATATATATATATATATATATATATATATATATATATATATATATATATATATATTTTTTTTTTTTTTTTTTTATGCTATTCGCTATTTCCCGCGATAGCGAGGTAGCGTTAAGAACAGAGGACTGGGCCTTTGAGGGAATATCCTCACCTGGACCTCTTCTCTGTTCCTTCTTTTGGAAAATTAAAAAAAAAAAAAAAAACGAGAGGGGAGGATTTCCAGCCCCCCGCTCCCTTCCCTTTTAGTCGCCTTGTACGACACGTAGGGAATACGTGGGAAGTATTCTTTCTCCCCTATCCCCAGGGAAAATATATATATATATATATATATATATATATATATATATATATATATAGATTTGTATGGGTTTTCAGAAAAGAAGAGTGAATGTTGGTGCAAAGAGGGTGGTGAGAGTAAGTGAGCTTGGGAAGGAGACTTGTGTGAGGAAGAGTACCAGGAGAGACTGAGTACAGAATGGAAAAAGGTGAGAACAATGGAAATAAGGGGAGTGGGAGAGGAATGGGATGTATTTAGGGAATCAGTGATGGATTGCGCAAAAGATGCTTGGGGCATGAGAAGAGTGGGAGGTGGGTTGATTAAAAAGGGTAGTGAGTGGTGGGATGAAGAAGTAAGATTATTAGTGAAAGAAAAGAGAGAGGCATTTGGACGATTTTTGCGGGGAAAAAATGCAATTGAGTGGGAGATGTATAAAAGAAAGAGACAGGAGGTCAAGAGAAAGGTGCAAGAGGTGAAAAAGAGGGCAAATGAGAGTTGGGGTGAGAGAGTATCATTAAATTTTAGGGAGAATAAAAAGATGTTCTGGAGGGAGGAAATAAAGTGCGTAAGACAAGGGAACAAATGGGAACTTCAGTGAAGGGCGCTAATGGGGAGGTGATAACAAGTAGTGTTGATGTGAGAAGGAGATGGAGTGAGTATTTTGAAGGTTTGTTGAATGTGTTTGATGAGAGAGTGGCAGATATAGGGTGTTTTGGTCGAGGTGGTGTGCAAAGTGAGAGGGTTAGGGAAAATGATTTGGTAAACAGAGAAGAGGTAGTAAAAGCTTTGCGGAAGATGAAAGCCGGCAAGGCAGCAGGTTTGGATGGTATTGCAGTGGAATTTATTAAAAAAGGGGGTGACTGTATTGTTGACTGGTTGGTAAGGTTATTTAATGTATGTATGACTCATGGTGAGGTGCCTGAGGATTGGCGGAATGCGTGCATAGTGCCATTGTACAAAGGCAAAGGGGATAAGAGTGAGTGCTCAAATTACAGAGGTAAAAGTTTGTTGAGTATTCCTGGTAAATTATATGGGAGGGTATTGATTGAGAGGGTGAAGGTATGTACAGAGCATCAGATTGGGGAAGAGCAGTGTGGTTTCAGAAGTGGTAGAGGATGTGTGGATCAGGTGTTTGCTTTGAAGAATGTATGTGAGAAATACTTAGAAAAGCAAATGGATTTGTATGTAGCATTTATGGATCTGGAGAAGGTATATGATAGAGTTGATAGAGATGCTCTATGGAAGGTATTAAGAATATATGGTGTGGGAGGCAAGTTGTTAGAAGCAGTGAAAAGTTTTTATCGAGGATGTAAGGCATGTGTACGTGTAGGAAGAGAGAAAAGTGATTGGTTCTCAGTGAATGTAGGTTTGCGGCAGGGGTGTGTGATGTCTCCATGGTTGTTTAATTTGTTTATGGATGGGGTTGTTAGGGAGGTGAATGCAAGAGCTTTAGAAAGAGGGGCAAGTATGAAGTCTGTTGGGGATGAGAGAGCTTGGGACATGTGTCAGTTGTTGTTCGCTGATGATACAGCGCTGGTGGCTGATTCATGTGAAAAACTGCAGAAGCTGGTTACTGAGTTTGGTAAAGTGTGTGAAAGAAGAAAGTTAAGAGTAAATGTGAATAAAAGCAAGGTTATTAGGTACAGTAGGGTTGAGGGTCAAGTGAATTGGGAGGTAAGTTTGAATGGAGAAAAACTGGAGGAAATTAAGTGTTTTAGATATCAGGGAGTAGATCTGGCAGCGGATGGAACCATGGAAGCGGAAGTGAATCATACGGTGGGGGAGGGGGCGAAAATCCTGGGAGCCTTGAAGAATGTGTGGAAGTCAGGAACATTATCTCGGAAAGCAAAAATAGGTATGTCTGAAGGAATAGTGGTTCCAACAATGTTGTATGGTTGCGAGGCGTGGGCTATGGATAGAGTTTTGCGCAGGAGGGTGGATATGCTGGAAATGCGATGTTTGAGGACAATGTGTGGTGTGAGGTGGTTTGATCGAGTAAGTAATGTAAGGGTAAGAGAGATGTGTGGAAATAAAAAGAGCGTGGTTGAGAGAGCAGAAGAGGGTGTTTTGAAATGGTTTGGGCACATAGAGAGAATGAGTGAGGAAAGATTGACCAAGAGGATATATGTGTCGGAGGTGGAGGGAACGAGGAGAAGTGGGAGACCAAATTGGAGGTGGAAAGATGGAGTGAGAAAGATTTTGTGTGATCGGGGCCTGAACATGCAGGAGGATGAAAGGAGGGCAAGGAATAGAGTGAATTGGATCGATGTGGTATACCGGGGTTGACGTGCTGTCAGTGGATTGAATCAAGGCATGTGAAGCGTCTCGGGTAAACCATGGAAAGTTGTGTGGGGCCTGGATGTGGAAAGGGAGCTGTGGTTTCGGGCATTATTGCATGACAGCTAGAGACTGAGTGTGAACGAATGGGGCCTTTGTTGTCTTTTCCTAGTGGTACCTCGCACACATGAAGGGGGAGGGTGATGGTATTCCATGTGTGGCGAGGTGGCGATGGGAATGAATAAAGGCAGACAGTGTGAATTGTGTGCATGGGTATATATGTATGTGTCTGCGTGTCCATATATATGTGTACATTGAGATGTATAGGTATGTATATTTGCGTGTGTGGACGTGTATGTATATACATTGTGTATGGGGGTGGGTTGGGCCATTTCTTTCGTCTGTTTCCTTGCGCTATCTCGCAAATGCGGGAGACAGCGAGAAAGCGAAATAAATATAAATATAAAATATATATATATATATATATATATATATATATATATATATATATATATATATATATATATATATACACGTTGCGATGTATAGGTATGCATAATTGCGTGCGTGGACGTGTATGTATATACATGTGTATGTGAGTGGGTTGGGCCATTCTTTTTTCTGTTTTCTTGCGCTACCTCGCTAACGCCGGACACAGCGGCAAAGTATAATGATATATATATATATATATATATATATATATATATATATATATATATATATATATATATATATATATATATATATATATATATATATATATATATATATATATATATATATATTTTTTTTTTTTTTTTTCTTTTTTTTTTTTTTTTTGCTTTGTCGCTGTCTCCCGCGTTTGCGAAGTGGCGCAAGGAAACAGACGAAAGAAATGGCCCAACCCACCCCCACACACATGTATATACATACGTCCACACACGCAAATATACATACCTACACAGCTTTCCATGGTTTACCCCAGACGCTTCACATGCCCTAATTCAATCCATTGACAGCACGTCAACCCCGGTATACCACATCGATCCAATTCACTCTATTCCTTGCCCTCCTTTCACCCTCCTGCATGTTCAGACCCGATCACACAAAATCTTTTTCACTCCATCTTTCCAATTCCAATTTGGTCTCCCACTTCTCCTCGTTCCCTCCACCTCCGACACATATATCCTCTTGGTCAATCTTTCCTCACTCATTCTCTCCATGTGCCCAAACCATTTCAAAACACCCTCTTCTATTCTCTCAACCACGCTCTTTTCATTTCCACACATCTCTCTTACCCTTACGTTACTTACTCGATCAAACCACCTCACACCACACATTGTCCTCAAACATCTCATTTCCAGCACATCCACCCTCCTGCGCACAACTCTATCCATAGCCCATGCCTCGCAACCATACAACATTGTTGGAAACACTATTCCTTCAAACATACCCATTTTTGTTTTCCGAGATAATGTTCTCGACTTCCACACATTCCTCAAGGCTCCCAGAATTTTCGCCCCCTCCCCCACTCTATGATCCACTTCCGCTTCCATGGTTCCATCCGCTGCCAGATCCACTCCCAGATATCTAAAACACTTTACTTCCTCCAGCTTTTCTCCATTCAAACTTACCTCCCAACTGACTTGACCCTCAACCCTACTGTACCTAATAACCTTGCTCTTATTCACATTTACTCTTAACTTTCTTCTTTCACACACTTTACCAAACTCAGTCACCAGCTTCTGCAGTTTCTCACATGAATCAGCCACCAGCGCTCTATCATCAGCGAACAACAACTGACTCACTTCCCAAGCACTCTCATCCCCAACAGACTTCATACTTGCCCCTCTTTCCAAAACTCTTGCATTCACCTCCCTAACAACCCCATCCATAAACAAATTAAACAACCATGGAGACATCACACAACCCTGCCGCAAACCTACATTCACTGAGAACCAATCACTTTCCTCTCTTCCTACACGTACACATGCCTTACATCCTCGATAAAAACTTTTCACTGCTTCTAACAACTTGCCTCCCACACCATATATTCTTAATACCTTCCACAGAGCATCTCTATCAACTCTATCATATGCCTTCTCCAGATCCATAAATGCTACTTACAAATCCATTTGCTTTTCTAAGTATTTCTCACATACATTCTTCAAAGCAAACACCTGATCCACACATCCTCTAACACTTCTGAAACCACACTGCTCTTCCCCAATCTGATGCTCTGTACATGCCTTCACCCTCTCAATCAATACCCTCCCATATAATTTACCAGGAATACTCAACAAACTTATACCTCTGTAATTTGAGCACTCACTCTTATCCCCTTTGCCTTTGTACAATGGCACTATGCACGCATTCCGCCAATCCTCAGGCACCTCACCATGAGTCATACATATATCAAATAACCTTACCAACCAGTCAATAATGCCGTCACCCCCTTTTTTAATAAATTCCACTGCAATACCATCCAAACCTGCTGCCTTGCCGGCTTTCATCTTCCGCAAAGCTTTTACTACCTCTTCTCTGTTTACCAAATCATTTTCCCTAACCCTCGCACTTTGCACACCACCTCGACAAAAACACCCTATATCTATCTGCCACTCTATCATCAAACACATTCAACAAAACTTCAAAATACTCACTCCATCTCCATCTCACATCACCACTACTTGTTATCACCTCCCCATTTGCGCCCTTCACTGAAGTTCCCATTTGCTCCCTTGTCTTACGCACTTTATTTACCTCCTTCCAGAACATCTTTTTATTCTCCCTAAAATTTAATGATATTCTCTCACCCCAACTCTCATTTGCCCTCTTTTTCACCTCTTGCACCTTTCTCTTGACCCCCTGTCTCTTTCTTTTATACATATCCCACTCAATTGCATTTTTTCCCTGCAAAAATCGTCCAAATGCCTCTCTCTTCTCTTTCACTAATAATCTTACTTCTTCATCCCACCACTCACTACCCTTTCTAATTAACCCACCTCCCACTCTTCTCATGCCACAAGCATCTTTTGCGCAATCCATCACTGATTCCCCAAATACATCCCATTCCTCCCCCATTCCCCTTACTTCCATTGTTCTCACCTTTTTCCATTCTGTACTCAGTCTCTCCTGGTGCTTCCTCACACAAGTCTCCTTCCCAAGCTCACTTACTCTCACCATCCTCTTCACCCCAACATTCACTCTTCTTTTCTGAAAACCCATACAAATCTTCACCTTAGTCTCCACAAGATAATGATCAGACATCCCTCCAGTTGCACCTCTCATTACATTAACATCCAAAAGTCTCTCTTTCGCGCGCCTGTCAATTAACACGTAATCCAATAACGCTCTCTGGCCATCTCTCCTACTTAAATACGTATACTTATGTATATCTCGCTTTTTAAACCAGGTATTCCCAATCACCAGTCCTTTTTCAGCACATAAATCTACAAGCTCTTCACCATTTCCATTTACAACACTGAACACCCCATGTATACCAATTATTCCCTCAACTGCCACATTACTCACCTTTGCATTCAAATCACCCATCACTATAACCCGGTCTCGTGCATCAAAACCACTAACACACTCATTCAGCTGCTCCCAAAACACTTGCCTCTCATGATCTTTCTTCTCATGCCCTGGTGCATATGCACCAATAATCACCCATCTCTCTCCATCAACTTTCAGTTTTACCCATATTAATCGAGAATTTACTTTCTTACATTCTATCACATACTCCCACAACTCCTGTTTCAGGAGTACTGCTACTCCTTCCTTGCTCTTGTCCTCTCACTAACCCCTGACTTTACTCCCAAGACATTCCCAAACCACTCTTCCCCTTTACCCTTGAGCCTTGTTTCACTCAAAGCCAAAACATCCAGGTTCCTTTCCTCAAACATACTACCTATCTCTCCTTTTTTTTTTTTCACATCTTGGTTACATCCACACACATTTAGACACCCCAGTCTGAGCCTTCGAGGAGGATGAGCACTCCCCGCGTGACTCCTTCTTCTGTTTCCCATTTTAGAAAGTTAAAAAAAAATACAAGGAGGGAAAGATTTCTGGCCCCCCGCTCCCGTCCCCTCTAGTCGCCTTCTACGACACGCGAGGAATATATATATATATATATATATATATATATATATATATATATATATATATATATATATATATATATATATATATATATATATATATATATATATATATTTATCCCTGGGGATAGGGGAGAAAGAATACTTCCCACGTATTCCCTGCGTGTCGTAGAAGGCGACTAAAAGGGGGAGGGAGCGGGGGGCTGGAAATCCTCCCCTCTCACTTTTTTTTTTTTTTTTTTTAATTTTCCAAAAGAGGGAACAGAGAAGGGGCCCAGGTGAGGATATTCCCTCAAGGGCCCAGTCCTCTGTTCGGAACGCTACCTCGCTAATGCGGGAAATGGCGAATAGTATGAAAAAAAAAAAAAAAAAAATATATATATATATATATATATATATATATATATATATATATATATATATATATATATATTCCTATGAGTCCACGGAGAAAATGAAACGAGATAAGTTCCCAAGTGCATTTTCGTGTAATAATGACATCATCAGGGGACACAAGAGAGAAATATAAGTCAGTTGATATACACCGAAGAGACGAAGCGAGGACGCCATTTGGTAAGCATGTGATTGTCCAAAACATACAACGAGAGTTCATAAACTTATCATTTTACATATCTCATCAACAATAAAGTTATCTAATTTGTAAAGACCATCACTAATATTAAGATTATAATTCTTTGTGTTCTTAGTACTATAAGATTCAATGATATTTCTCGTGGTAATAGAGTTAGAGTTAATAACTGTGATGATATCACCCCAGTCAATACAATCATCATAATTTTTAACGTGATTAAACAAGGCATTTGATTCTTTTCCCGTTCTTATACTATATTTATGTTGCTTAAGTCTAACAGAAAGATCCATACCAGCCTGCCCAACATAAAATTTATCACAATTTCCACATGGCACTTTATACATGCATCTAAGAGAATTTTCTGGTGAATTCCTGATTAAGATATTCTTTATAGTGTTATTGTTGCTGAAGCCAATATCAAAATTAAAGGATTTAAGCAACAATGGGAAGTAAAGTGAAATTATTATTAAAAGGAGAACTAAAAGATTCTTGGTGTCAATGGGAGGTTTGGGCTCAATTCTATAAAATTATTTATTTGCTATCTTAAGGGATTTATCAATGAAAGATCTAGGGTACTTTAACTTAGATCCAATAGAATATATCTTCTCAATCTCATCATCAATAAACCCTGAACTGCAAATACGTAATGCCCTAAGGAACATAGATTGAAATGATGATAATTTAAATCTGTCATGTTGAGATGAGTAATAATGGATATATGAGCATACATTGGTAGGTTTTCTGTATATGCTAAACTTAAACTTGTTTCCTTGCCTATGGATCATGCAATCTAAAAATGGTAGCATACCATTATTTTCATTTTCTACGGTAAATTTGATGGAAGGTACTAAATTGTTAAGTAAGGTTAAAAATGTTTGTAAATTTTCATTTGTTGGCCAAACACAAAGAACATCATCTACATACCTACACCAAATTGCATTGGAAGGTAAGATATCCTTTAGTAATTTTGTTTCAAAAAATTCCATATAAAGATTACTTAGTACAGGTGAAAGAGGGTTACCCATTGCCATAACAAATTTTTGAGCATAATAATCTCCAATGAATTGAAATACACAATCTTTCATACACAATATTATCAATTCAATGAAAACAGACTTTGAAACAGGTAAATGAATATCATCCAAGACATCAAATAAATATTCTAAAAGGTCATTAACTGGAACTTTGGTGAAAAAGAAAGAAACATCAAAGGTAACTAGTTTGAAAAAAAAGTTAACATTGATATTGTTTAGCTTGTTGACTAATTCTACATTGTTCATGATATTAGAATTTGATACCTTACCCACTAAAGGGCTTAAAAAAGAAACTAACCATTTTGACAATTTATATGTGATGGAGCCTTCTGAACTCACCATAGGTCTTGCTGGAAAATTTTATGTGTTTTGATAAGACCATGCATATATGGCAAAGAAGGGGACAAAGATGACAAACTTTTGATAAGAGAACTATTACCTTTCAACAACAACTTCATTTTTTTTATTGAAATGGGAATGAACTGCTTCTAAGGGATTTCTACTAAGTTTTGAATATATTGTGTCATTTAATAGATCATTCATTTTAGATAAATAGTTAATTTTATCTAAAATCAAAACAGTGTTAGCCTTGCCTGCTTTACTAATATATATATATATATATATATATTTTTTTTTTTTTTTTTTTTTTTCTTTGTCGCTGTCTCCCGCGTTTGCGAGGTAGCGCAAGGAAACAGACGAAAGAAATGGCCCAACCCTCCCCATACACATGTACATACACACGTCCACACACGCAAATATACATACCTACACAGCTTTCCATGGTTTACCCCGGACGCTTCACATGCCTTGATTCAATCCACTGACAGCACGTCAACCCCTGTATACCACATCGCTCCAATTCACTCTATTCCTTGCCCTCCTTTCACCCTCCTGCATGTTCAGGCCCCGATCACACAAAATCCTTTTCACTCCATCTTTCCACCTCCAATTTGGTCTCCCTCTTCTCCTCGTTCCCTCCACCTCCGACACATATATCCTCTTGGTCAATCTTTCCTCACTCATTCTCTCCATGTGCCCAAACCATTTCAAAACACCCTCTTCTGCTCTCTCAACCACGCTCTTTTTATTTCCACACATCTCTCTTACCCTTACGTTACTTACTCGATCAAACCACCTCACACCACACATTGTCCTCAAACATCTCATTTCCAGCACATCCATCCTCCTGCGCACAACTCTATCCATAGCCCACGCCTCGCAACCATACAACATTGTTGGAACCACTATTCCTTCAAACATACCCATTTTTGCTTTCCGGGATAATGTTCTCGACTTCCACAAATATATATATATATATATATATATATATATATATATATATATATATATATATATATATATATATATATATATATTCTTTTCTTTTTCTTTCAAACTATTCGCCATTTCCCGCATTAGCGAGGTAGCGTTAAGAACAGAGGACTGGGCCTTTGAGGTAATACCCTCACCTGGCCCAATTCTCTGTTCCTTCTTTTGGAAAATTAAAAAAAAAAAAACGAGCGGGGAGGATTTCCAGCCCCCCGCTCCCTCCCCTTTTAGTCGCCTACGACACGCAGGGAATACGTGGGAAGTATTCTTTCTCCCCTATCCCCAGGGAATATATATATATATATATAATATATATATATATATATATATATATATATATATATATATATATATATATATATATATATATATATATATATATATATATATATATATATATATATTCTCTTTTTCATACTATTCGCCATTTCCCACGTCAGCAAGGTAGCGTTAAGAACAGAGGACTGAGGGAATATCCTCACTTTTATTTTGCTACGTCGCTGTCTCCCGCGTTAACGAGATAGCGCAAGGAAACACACGAAAGAATGGCCCAACCCACCCACATACACATGTTTATACATACACGTCCACACACGCAAATATACATACCTATACATCTCAACGTATACATATATATACACACACACACAGACATATACATATATACACATGTACATACTTCGTACCGTCTGACTTTATTCATTCCCATCGCCACCCCGCCACACATGAAATAACAACCCCCTCCCCCCGCATGTGCGCGAGGTAGCGCTAGGAAAAGACAACAAAGGCCACATTCGTTCACACTCAGTCTCTAGCTGTCATGTAATAATGCACCGAAACCACAGCTCCCTTTCCCCATCCAGGCCCCGCAAAACTTTTCATGGTTTACCCCAGATGCTTCACATGCTCTGGTTCAATCCATTGACAGCACGTCGACCCCGGTATACCACATTGTTCCAATTCACTCTATTCCTTGCACGCCTTTCACCGTCCTGTATGTTCAGAAACCGATCGGTCAAAATCTTTTTCACTCCATCCTTCCACCTCCAATTTGGTCTCCCACTTCTCATTCCCTCCACCTCCGAAACATATACCCTCTTTGTAAATCTTTCCTCACCCATTCTCTCCATGTAACCAAACCATTTCAATACACCCTCTTCTGCACTCTCAACCACGCTCTTCTTATTACCACACATCTCTCTTACCCTTTCATTACTTACTCGATCAAACCACCTCACAACATACTTTCTTCAAACATCTCATTTCCAACATCCATCCTCTTCCGCACAACTCTATCTATCGCCCATGCCTCACAAACATATAACATTGTTGGAACCACTATTCCTTCAAACATACCCATTCTTGTTCTCCGAGATAACGTTTTCGCCTTCCACACATTCGTCAACGCTCCCAGAACCTTTGCTCCCTCCCCCAACCTGTCACTTTCGCTTCCATGGTTCCATCCGCTGCCAAATCCACTCCCAGATATTTAAAACACTTCACTTCCATTCAAACGTACCTCCCAATTTACTTGTCCTTCAACCCTTCTGAACCTAATAACCTTGCTCCTATTCACATTTACTCTCAGCTTTCTCCTTTCACGCACTTCACCAAACTCAGTCATCAGCTTCTGCAGTTTCTCACCCGAATCAGGCACCACCGGTGTATCATCAGCAAACATCTGACTCACCTCCCAAGACCTCTCATACGCAACAGACTGTATACTTGCCCCTCTCCAAAAGTCTTGGATTCACCTCCCTAACAACGCCATCCACAAACAAATTAAACAACCATGAAGACATCACGCACCCCTACCGCAAATATATATATATATATATATATATATATATATATATATATATATATATATATATATATATATATATATATATATATATATATATATATATATATATATATATATATATATATATATATATATATTGGTCGAGGTGGTGTGCAAAGTGAGAGGGTTAGAGAGAATGATTTGGTAAACGGAGAAGAGGTAGTAAAAGCTTTGAGGAAGATGAAAGCCGGCAAGGGAGCGGGTTTGGATGGTTTGCAGTGGAATTTATTAAAAAAGTGGGTGACTGTATTGTTGACTGGTTGGTAAAGTTATTCAATGTATGTATGACTCATGGTGAGGTGCAGAATGGCGGAATGTTTGCATAGTGCAATTGTACAAAGGCAAAGGGGATAAAGGTGAGTGCTCAAATTACAGAGGTATAAGTTTGTTGAGTATTCCTGGGAAATTATATGGGAGGGTATTGATTGAGAGGGTAAAGGCATGTAAAGAGCATCAGATTGGGGAAGAGCACTGTGGTTTCAGAAGTTGTAGAGGATGTGTGGATCAGGTGTTTGCTTTGAAGAATGTATGTGAGAAATACTTAGAAAAGCAAATGGATTTGTATGTAGCATTTATGGATCTGGAGAAGGCATATGATAGATTTGATAGAGATGCTCTATGGAAGGTATTAAGAATATATGGTGTGGGGGGGGAAGATCTTAGAAGCAGTGAAAAGTTTTTATCGAGGATGTAAGGCTTGTGTACGAGTGGGAAGAGAGGAAAGGTTCTCAGTAAATGTTGGATTGCGGCATGGGTGCATGATGTCTCCATGGTTGTTTAATTCGTTTATGGATGGGGTTGTTAGGGACGTGAATGCAAGAGATTTGGAAAGAGGGGCAAGTATGCTGTCTTGTGGATGAGAGAGCTTGGAAAGTGAGTCAGTTGTTGTTCGCTGATGATACTACTGATGAAACTGCAGAAGCTGGTGACTGAGTTTGGTAAAGTGTGTGAAAGAAGAAAGCTGAGTGTGAATGTGAATAAGAGCAAGGTTATTAGGTACAGTAGGGTTGACGAACAAGTCAATTGGGAGGTAAGTTTGAATGGAGAGAAACTGGTGGAAGTGAAGTGTTTTAGATATCTGGGAGTGGATTTGGAAGCGGATGGAACCATGGAAGCAGAAGTGAATCTTAGGGTGGGGGAGGGGGCGAAAGTTCTGGGAGCGTTTCAACAATGTTATATGGTTGCGAGGTGTGGGCTATAGATAGAGTTGTGCGGAGAAGGGTGGATGTGCTGGAAATGAGATGTTTGAGGAAAATATGTGGTGTGAGGTGGTTTGATCGAGTAAGTAATGAAAGGGTAAGACAGATGTGTGGTATTACAGAGAATGTGGTTGAGATAGCAGAAGAGGGTGTTTTGAAATGGTTTAGTCACATGGAGAGAATGAATGAGGAAAGATTGACAAAGAGGATATATGTGTCAGGTGGAGGGAACGAGAAGTGGGAGACCAAATTGGAGGTGGAAAGATGTTTGAGTGATCGGGGTCTGAACATGCAGGAAGGTGAAATGCGTGCAAGGAATAGGGTGAATTGGAACGATGTGGTATACCGGGATCGACGTGCTGTCAATGGATTGAATCAGGGCATGTGGAGCGTCTGGGGTAAACCATGGGAAGTTTTGTGGGGCCTGAATGTGGAAAGGGAGCTGTGGTTTCAGTGCATTATACATGACAGCTAGAGACAGAGTGTGAACGAATGTGGCCTTTGTTGTCTTTTCCTGGCGCTACCTTGCGCACATGCGGGGGGAGGGGGTTGTCATTTCATGTGTGGCGGGGTAGCGAAGAGAATGAATAAGGGCGGGCAGTATGAATTATGGACATGTGTATATATGTATATGCCTGTGTGTGTACATATGTGTATACGTTGAGATGTATAGGTTTGTATATGTGCGTGTGTGAACATGTATGTATATACACGGGTATGTGGGTGGGCTGGGCTATTCTTTCGTCTGTTTCCTTGCGCTACCTCGCTAACGCGGGAGACAGCGACAAAGTAGAATAATAAATACATAATATGTATTGGTGCTTATGCACCTGGTCATGAGAAGAAAGATCATGAGAGGCAAGTGTTTTGGAAGCAGCTGAGTGCGTGTGTCATCAGCTTTGATGCACGAGAGACCGGGTTAAAGTGATTGGCGATTTAAATGCGAAGGTGAGTATTGTGGCAGTTGAGGGTATAATTGGTGTACATGGGGGTATTCAGCGTTGTAAATGAAAATGGTGAAGAGCTTGTGGATTTCCGTGCTGAAAATATAATGGTGACTGGGAATACCTGGTATAAAAAGAGAAATATACATAAGCATACGTAAGTGAGTAGGAGAGACGGTCAAAGGGCATTATTAGATTGTGTTAATTTATGGGCGTGTTAAATAGAAACGTTTGGGTGTTACTGTGCTGATAGGGGCAGTTGGTGGCATGTCTGATCACTATCTTGTGGAGACGAAGGTAAAGATTGAAAAGGTTGAAAAAGAGGACAAATGAGAGTTGGGCTGAGAAAGCACCATTAAACTTTTGGGAGAATAAAGAGTTATATGTGAATATGTTTTCAACAAAGAAGAGAGAATGTTGGGGAGAAGAGATTGGTGGGAGTAAGTGAGCTTAAAAAGGAGACTTGTGCGAAGAAGTATTAGGAGAGATTAAGTGTAGAATGGCAAATGACGCGGGGAGAGTAGATGAGGAATGGGATGTATTTAGGGTACCAGACATGTGCAAATGATGCATGTAGGCAGATTAGAAAGGGTAGTGAGCGCTGGGATGAAGAGGTAAAGATGTTACTGAAAGAGAAAAGAGAGGAGTTTGAACGATACCAACATGAAAGGAATGCAAATCACAGGGAGATATATAAGAGAAAGAGGCAGGAGATCAAGATGAAGGTGTAAAGGTTGAAAAAGAGGACAAATGAGAGTTGGGCTGAGAAAGCACCATTAAACTTTTGGGAGAATAAAGAGATGTATGTGAATATGTTGATATATATATATATATATATATATATATATATATATATATATATATATATAAAACAATGTTGTATGGTTGCGAGGCGTGGGCTATGGATAGAGTGGTGCGCAGGAGGATGGATGTGCTGGAAATGAGATGTTTGAGGACAATGTGTGGTGTGAGGTGGTTTGATCGAGTGAGTAACGTAAGGGTAAGAGAGATGTGTGGAAATAAAAAGAGCGTGGTTGAGAGAGCAGAAGAGGGTGTTTTGAAGTGGTCTGGGCACATGGAGAGGATGAGTGAGGAAAGATTGACCAAGAGGATATATGTGTCGGAGGTGGAGGGAACAAGGAGAAGAGGGAGACCAAATTGGAGGTGGAAAGATGGAGTGAAAAAGATTTTGTGTGATCGGGGCCTGAACATGCAGGAGGGTGAAAGGAGGGCAAGGAATAGAGTGAATTGGAGCGATGTGGTATACCGGGGTTGACGTGCTGTCAGTGGATTGAAGCAGGGCATGTGAAGCGTCTGGGGTAAACCATGGAAAGCTGTGTAGGTATGTATATTTGCGTGTGTGGACGTATGTATATACATGTGTATGGGGGGGTTGGGCCATTTCTTTCGTCTGTTTCCTTGCGCTACCTCGCAAACGCGGGAGACAGCGACAAAGTATAAAAAAAAAATAATAAAAATATTTTTTTTTTTTTTTTTTATACCTCGTCGCTGTCTCCCGCGGTTGCGAGGTAGCGCAAGGAAACACACGAAAGAAATGGCCCAACCCCCCCCATACACATGTACATACACACGTCCACACACGCAAATATACATACCTACACAGCTTTCCATGGTTTACCCCGGACGCTTCACATGCCTTGATTCAATCCACTGACAGCACGTCAACCCCTGTATACCACATCGCTCCAATTCACTCTATTCCTTGCCCTCCTTTCACCCTCCTGCATGTTCAGGCCCCGATCACACAAAATCCTTTTCACTCCATCTTTCCACCTCCAATTTGGTCTCCCTCTTCTCCTCGTTCCCTCCACCTCCGACACATATATCCTCTTGGTCAATCTTTCCTCACTCATTCTCTCCATGTGCCCAAACCATTTCAAAACACCCTCTTCTGCTCTCTCAACCACGCTCTTTTTATTTCCACACATCTCTCTTACCCTTACGTTACTTACTCGATCAAACCACCTCACACCACACATTGTCCTCAAACATCTCATTTCCAGCACATCCATCCTCCTGCGCACAACTCTATACATAGCCCACGCCTCGCAACCATACAACATTGTTGGAACCACTATTCCTTCAAACATACCCATTTTTGCTTTCCGAGATAATGTTCTCGACTTCCACACATTTTTCAAGGCTCCCAAAATTTTCGCCCCCTCCCCCACCCTATGATCCACTTCCGCTTCCATGGTTCCATCCGCTGCCAGATCCACTCCCAGATATCTAAAACACTTCACTTCCTCCAGTTTTTCTCCATTCAAACTCACCTCCCAATTGACTTGACCCTCAACCCTACTGTACCTAATAACCTTGCTCTTATTCACATTTACTCTTAACTTTCTTCTTCCACACACTTTACCAAACTCCGTCACCAGCTTCTGCAGTTTCTCACATGAATCCGCCACCAGCGCTGTATCGTCAGCGAACAACAACTGACTCACTTCCCAAGCTCTCTCATCCCCAACAGACTTCATACTTGCCCCTCTTTCCAAGACTCTTGCATTTACCTCCCTAACAACCCCATCCATAAACAAATTAAACAACCATGGAGACATCACACACCCCTGCCGCAAACCTACATTCACTGAGAACCAATCACTTTCCTCTCTTCCTACACGTATACATGCCTTACATCCTCGATAAAAACTTTTCACTGCTTCTAACAACTTGCCTCCCACACCATATATTCTTAATACCTTCCACAGAGCATCTCTATCAACTCTATCATATGCCTTCTCCAGATCCATAAATGCTACATACAAATCCATTTGCTTTTCTAAGTATTTCTCACATACATTCTTCAAAGCAAACACCTGATCCACACATCCTCTACCACTTCTGAAACCACACTGCTCTTCCCCAATCTGATGCTCTGTACCTGCCTTCACCCTCTCAATCAATACCCTCCCATATAATTTACCAGGAATACTCAACAAACTTATACCTCTGTAATTTGAGCACTCACTCTTATCCCCTTTGCCTTTGTACAATGGCACTATGCACGCATTCCGCCAATCCTCAGGCACCTCACCATGAGTCATACATACATTAAATAACCTTACCAACCAGTCAACAATACAGTCACCCCCTTTTTTAATAAATTCCACTGCAATACCATCCAAACCTGCTGCCTTGCCGGCTTTCATTTTCCGCAAAGCTTTTACTACCTCTTCTCTGTTTACCAAATCATTTTCCCTAACCCTCTCACTTTGCACACCACCTCGACCCAAACACCCTATATCTGCCACTCTGTCATCAGACACATTCAACAAACCTTCAAAATACTCATTACATCTCCTTCTCACATCACCACTACTTGTTATCACCTCCCCATTTACGCTCTTCACTGAAGTTCCCATTTGCTCCCTTGTCTTACGCACCCTATTTACCTCCTTCCAGAATAAAAAGAATAAAAATATATATATATATATATATATATATATATATATATATATATATATATATATATATATATATATATATATATATACATGTACGTGTATGTGCGTTGATGTATATAAGTGTATATGAGTATATGGGTCGTTCTTCGTCTGTTTCCTGGCTATACCTCGCTAACGAGGGAAACGGTGATCAACGGTGAATATAATATTTTGGATGTTAATGTGCTGAGAGGGGCAACTGGAGGGATGTCTGATCATTATTTTGTGGAGACGAAGGTGAAGATATGTAGAGGTTTTCAGAAAAGAAGAGAGAATGTTGGGGTGAAGAGAGTGGGGAGAATAAATGAGCTTCGAAAGTAGACTTGTGTGAGGAGGTACCAGGAGATACTGATCGCAGAATGGAAAAAGGTGAGAGCAAATGATGTAATGGAAGTGGGGTAGGAATGGGATGTATTAAAGGAAGCAGTGATGGCTTGCACAAAAGATGCTTGTGGCATGAGAAAGGTGGGAGGGGGAAGATTAGAAAGGGTAGTGAGTGATGGGATGAAGAAGTAGGATTGTTAGTGAAAGAGAAGAGAGAGGCATTTGGACGATTTTTGCTGGGAAATAGTGCAAATGACTGGAAGATTTATAAAAGAAAGAGGCAAGAGGTCAAGGGAAGGGTGCAAGAGGTGAAAAACAGGGCAAATGAGGGTTGGGATGAGAGAGTATCATTAAAGTTTGGAAGGAATAAAGATATTTTAGGGGGTAAAAAAAATTGCGTAAGACAAGAGAACAAATGGGAACATAGGTGAAGGGGGCTAATGGGGAGGTTATAACAAGTAGTGGTAAAGTGAGAATGAGATGGAGTGAGTATTTTGAAGGTTTGTTGAATGCGTTTGATGATAGAGTTGCAGATATAGTGTCTTTTGGTCGAGGTGGTGTGCAAAGTAAGAGGGTCAGGGAAAATGATTTAGTAAACAGAGAAGAGGTAGTGAAAGCTTTACGATAGATGAAAGCCAACAAGGCGGCAGGTTTGGGTGGTATTGCAGTGGAATTTATTAAAAAAGTGGGTGACTGTTGTTAACTGCTTGGTTAGGATATTCAATATATGTATGGCTCCTGGTGAAGTGCCTGAGGTTTGGCGGAATGCATTCATAGTGTCATTGTACAAAGGCAAAGGGGATAAAAGTGAGTAAATTACAGAGGTATAAGATTGTTGAGTATTCCTGGGAAATTATTTGAGAAGGTATTGATTGAGAGGGTGAAGGCATGTACAGAGTATCAGATTGGGGAAGAGCAGTGTGGTTTCAGAAGTGGTAGAGGAAGTGTGGATCAGGTGTTTGCTTTGAAGAATGTGAGAAATACTTAGAAAAACATTTGGATCTGTATGTAGCATTTACGGATCTGAAGAAGGCATATGATAAAGTTGATAGAGATGCTCTGTGGAAGGTATTAAGAGTACATATGTGGTGTGGGAGGTAAGTTGTCAGAAACTGAAAATTTTTTATCGAGGATATAAGGCATGTGTACGAGTAGGAAAAGAGGAAGGTGATTGGTTCCCAGTGAATGTCGGTTTGCGGCAGGGGTGTGTGATGTCTCCATGGTTGTTTAATTTGTTTATGGATGGGGTTGTTGGGGAGGTGAATGCAAGAGTTTTGGAAAGAGGGGCAAGAATGCAGTCTGTTATAGATGAAAGAGCTTGGGAAGTGACTAAGTTGTTTTCTGATAATATAGCGCTGGTGGCTGATTCGGGTGAGAAACCGCAGAAGCTGGTGGCTGAGTTTGGTAAAGTGTATGAAAAAAAAAGCTGAGAGTAAATGTGAATAAGAGCAAGGTTATTAGGTACAGTAGGGTTGAGGGACAAGTCAATTGGGAGGTAAGTTTGAATGGAGAAAAACTGGAGGAAGTGAAGTGTTTTAGATATCTGTGAAAGGATTTGGCAGCGGATGGAACCATGTAAGAGGAAGTGAGTCACAGGGTGGGGGAGGAGGCGAAAGTTCTGGGAGCGTTGAAAAATGGGTGAAAGGCGAAAACATTATCTCGGTATGCAAAAATGGGTATGTTTGAAGGAATAGTGTTCCAACAACGTTATATGGTTGCGAGGCGTGGGCTATAGAGTTGTACGGAGGAGGGTGGATGTGTTGGAAACGTGATGTTTGAGGATAATATGTGGTGTGAGGTGGTTTGATCGAGTGAGTAATGAAAGGGTGAGAGAGATGTGTGGTAATAAAAAGTGTGGTGAGAGACCAGAAGAGGGTGAATTGAAATGGTTTGGTCACATGGAGAAAGAAAGTGAAGAAAGATTGACAAAGAGGATATACGTGTCAGAGATGGAGGGAATGAGAAGTGGGAGACCAAATTGTAGGTGAAAGGATGGAGTGAATAAGATTTTAAGCGATCGGGGCTTGAACATACAGGAGGGTGAAAGGCGTGCAAGGAATAGTGAATTGGAACGATGTGGTATACCGGAGTCGACGTGCTGTCAATGGATTGAACCAGGGCATGTGAAGCGTCTGAGGTAAACCATGGAAAGTTTTGTGGGGCCTGGATGTGGAAAGGGAGCTGTGGTTTCGGTGCATTACACATGACAGCGAGGGACTGAGTGTGAACGAATGTGGCCTTTTATCCTTTCCTAGCGATACCCCGCGGGGGGAAGGGAGATGCTATTTCATGTGTGGTGGGGTGGCGACGGGAATAAATAAAGGCAGCAAGTATGATTTATGTACGTGTGTACATATATATACACATGTATAGGTATGTATCTGTGCGTGTGTGGCCGTTATGTATGTACATGTGTATGTGGGTGGGTTGGGCTATTCTTTCGTCAGTTTCCTTGCGCTATCTCGCTAACGCGAGAGACAGCGACAAAGTATAATATATATATATATATATATATATATATATATATATATATATATATATATATATATATATATATATATATATATATATATTTTACTAGGAATACTCAACTAACTTATACCTCTGTAATTTGAGCAGTCACTTTTATCCCTTTTGCCTTTGTACAATGACACTATGCAAGCATTCCGCCAATCCTCAGGCACCTCACCATGAGTCATACATACATTGAATAACCTTACCAACCAGTTAACAATACAGTCACCCCCTTTTTTAATAAATTCCACTGCAATACCATCTAGACCCGCTGTCTTGCCGGCTTTCATCTTCCGTAAAGCTTTTACTACCTCTTCTCCCTTTACCAAATCATTCTCCCTAACCCTCTCACTTTGCACACCACCTCGACCAAAAACCCTATATCTACCACTCTATCATCAAACACATTCAACAA
>NC_092288.1:18897381-18960983 GCF_036320965.1 Panulirus ornatus | reverse complement strand
AAGTGGGAGGAAGATTAAGAGGAAGAAAATTATTCCCAAAAAACAGCAGATCTTATGCAGAAGCATTGACTGAGTAATTCTGTTTGAGCTGAGATAAGGGTTACGTTGGAAAAATGTATATCATGATTGTCCGATTCATGTAATGTCATAGATAGGTTACTAAATAATGTAGTGACATTGTTATTTGGAAAAAATTTTGCTACATGGACAGAATTAAGAAAAATATAAATATCCCTGGGGATAGGGGAGAAAGAATACTTCCCACACATTCCTCGTGTTGTAAATGGCGACTAAAGGGGACGGGAGCAGGGGGGCCAGAAACACTCCCCTCCTTGAATTTTGACTTTCTAAAAGGGGAAACAGAAGAAAGAGTCACGCGGGGAGTGCTCATCCTCCTCGAAGGCTCAGATTGGGGTGTCTAAATGTGTGTGCATGTAACCAAGATGAGAAAAAAGGAGAGATAGGTTGTATGTTTGAGGAAAGGAACCTGGATGTTTTGGCTCTGAGTGAAACGAAGCTCAAGGGTAAAGGGGAAGAGTGGTTTGGGAATGTCTTGGGAGTAAAGTCAGGGGTTAGTGAGAGGACAAGAGCAAGGGAAGGAGTAGCACTACTCCTGAAACAGGAGTTGTGGGAGTATGTGATAGAGTGTAAGAAAGTAAATTCTAGATTGATATGGGTAAAACTGAAAGGTGATGGAGAGAGATGGGTGATTAATGGTGCATATGCACCTGGGCATGAGAAGAAAGATCACGAGAGGCAAGTGTTTTGGGAGCAGCTGAATGAGTGTGTTAGTGGTTTTCATGCACAAGACCGGGTTATAGTGATGGGTGATTTGAATGCAAAGGTGAGTAATGTGGCAGTTGAGGGAATAATTGGTATACATGGGGTGTTCAGTGTTGTAAATGGAAATGGTGAAGATCTTGTAGATTTATGTGCTGAAAAAGGACTGGTGATTGGGAATACCTGGTTTAAAAAGCGAGATATACATAAGTAAGTATGTTAGAAGGAGATGGCCAGAGAGCGTTATTGTATTATGTGTTAATTGATAGGCGTGCGAAAGAGAGACCTTTGGATGTTAATGTGCTGAGAGGTGCAACTGGAGGGATGTCTGATCATTATCTTGTGGAGGCTAAGGTGAAGATTTGTAGGGGTTTTCAGAAAAGAAGAGAGAATGTTGGGGTGAAGAGAGTGGTGAGAGTAAGTGAGCTTGGGAAGAAGACTTGTGTGAGGAAGTACCAGGAGAGACAGAGTACAGAATGGAAAAAGGTGAGGACAAAGGAGGTAAGGGGAGTGGGGGAGGAATGGGATGTATTTAGGGAAGCAGTGATGGCTTGTGCAAAAGATGCTTGTGGCATGAGATGTGTGAGAGGTGGGTTGATTAGAAATTCTAGGGTAGTAAGTGGTGGGATGAGGAAGTAAGATTATTAGTGAAAGAGAAGAGAGAGGCTTTGGACGATTTTTGCAGGGAAAAAATGCATGGGAAATGTATAAAAGAAAGAGGCAGGAGGTCAAGAGAAAGGTGCAAGAGGTGAAAAAGAGGGCAAATAAGAGTTGGGGTGAGAGAGTATCATTAAATTTTAGGGAGAAGAAAAAGATGTTTTGGAAGGAGGTAAATAAAGTGCATAAGACAAGGGAGCAAATGGGAACTTCAGTGAAGCGGGCTAATGGGGAGGTGATAACAAGTAGTGGTGATGTGAGAAGGAGATGGAGTGAGTATTTTGAAGGTTTGCTGAATGTGTTTGATGATAGAGTGACAGATATAGGGTGTTTTGGTCGAGGTGGTGTGCAAGGTGAGAGGGTTAGGGAAAATGATTTGGTAAACAGAGAAGATGTAGTAAAAGCTTTGCGGAAGATGAAAGCCGGCAAAGCAGCAGGTTTGGATGGTATTGCAGTATAATCTATTAAAAAAAGGGGGTGACTGTATTGTTGACTGGTTGGTAAGGTTATTTAATGTATGTATGACTCATGGTGAGGTGCCTGAGGATTGGCGGAATGCGTGCATAGTGCCATTGTACAAGGGCAAAGGGGATAAGAGTGAGTGCTCAAATTACAGAGGTATAAGTTTGTTGAGTATTCCTGGTAAATTATATGGGAGGGTATTGATTGAGAGGGTGAAGGCATGTACAGATCATCAGATTGGGGAAGAGCAGTGTGGTTTCAGAAGTGGTAGAGGATGTGTGGATCAGGTGTTTGCTTTGAAGAATGTATGTGAGAAATACTTAGAAAAGCAAATGGATTTGTATGTAGCATTTATGGATCTGGAGAAGGCATATGATAGAGTTGATAGAGATGCTCTGTGGAAGGTATTAAGAATATATAGTGTGGGAGGCAAGTTGTTAGAAGCAGTGAAAAGTTTTTATCGAGGATGTAAGGCATGTGTACGTGTAGGAAGAGAGGAAAGTGATTGGTTCTCAGTGAATGTAGGTTTGCGGCAGGGGTGTGTGATGTCTCCATGGTTGTTTAATTTGTTTATGGATGGGGTTGTTAGGGAGGTGAATGCAAGAGTTTTGGAAAGAGGGGCAAGTATGAAGTCTGTTGGGGATGAGAGAGCTTGGGAAGTGAGTCAGTTGTTGTTCGCTGATGATACAGCGCTGGTGGCTGATTCATGTGAGAAACTGCAGAAGCTGGTGACGGAGTTTGGTAAAGTGTGTGGAAGAAGAAAGTTAAGAGTAAATGTGAATAAGAGCAAGGTTATTAGGTACAGTAGGGTTGAGGGTTAAGTCAATTGGGAGGTGAGCTTGAATGGAGAAAAACTGGAGGTAGTGAAGTGTTTTAGATATCTGGGAGTGGATCTGGCAGCGGATGGAACCATGGAAGAGGAAGTGGATCATAGGGTGGGGGAGGGGGCGAAAATTCTGGGGGCCTTGAAGAATGTGTGGAAGTCGAGAACATTATCTCGGAAAGCAAAAATGGGTATGTTTGAAGGAACAGTGGTTCCAACAATGTTGTATGGTTGCGAGGCGTGGGCTATGGATAGAGTTGTGCGCAGGAGGATGGATGTGCTGGAAATGAGATGTTTGAGGACAATGTGTGGTGTGATGTGGTTTGATCGAGTGAGTAACGTAAGGGTAAGAGAGATGTGTGGAAATAAAAAGAGCGTAGTTGAGAGAGCAGAAGAGGGTGTTTTGAAGTGGTTTGGGCACTTGGAGAGAATAAGTGAGGAAAGATTGACCAAGAGGATATATGTGTCGATGGTGGAGGGAGCAAGGAGAAGAGGGAGACCAAATTGGAGGTGGAAAGATGGAGTGAAAAATATTTTGTGTGATCGGGGCCTGAACATGCAGGAAGGTGAAAGGAGGGCAAGGAATAGAGTGAATTGGAGCGATGTGGTATACCGGGGTTGACGTGCTGTCAGTGGATTGAATCAAGGCATGTGAAGCGTCTGGGGTAAACCATGGAAAGCTGTGTAGGTATGTATATTTGCGTGTGTGGACGTATGTATATACATGTGTATGGGGGGGGGTTGGGCCATTTCTTTCGTCTGTTTCCTTGCGCTACCTCGCAAACGCGGGAGACAGCGACAAAGTATAGAAAAAAAAAAAAATATATATATATATTTATATTTATTTCTTATACTTTGTCGCTGTCTCCCGCGTTTGCGAGGTAGCGCAAGGAAACATATATATATATATATATATATATATATATAATATATATATATATATATATATATATATATATATATATATATATATATATTCTATTTCATCTATTATACTTTGACGCTGTCTCCCGCGTTTGACAGGGAACGCAAGGAGACAGACGAAAGAGCGTCCCAAACCACCAACATGCACATGTATATATATATATATATATATATATATATATATATATATATATATATATATATATATATATATAATATATATATATATATATATATATATATATATATTTTTTTTTTTTTTTTTTTGCTTTGTCGCTGTCTCCCGCGTTTGCGAGGTAGCGCAAGGAAACAGACGAAAGAAATGGCCCAACCCACCCCCATACACATGCCTTGATTCAATCCACTGACAGCACGTCAACCCCGGTATACCACATCGCTCCAATACACTCTATTCTTTGCCCTCCTTTCACCCTCCTGCATCTTCAGGCCCCGATCACACAAAATCTTTTTCACTCCATCTTTCCACCTCCAATTTGGTCTCCCTCTTCTCCTCGTTCCCTCCACCTCCGACACATATATCCTCTTGGTCAATCTTTCCTCACTCATTCTCTCCATGTGACCAAACAATTTCAAAACACCCTCTTCTGCTCTCTCAACCATGCTCTTTTTATTTCCACACGACTCTCTTACCCTTACGTTACTTACTCGTTCAAACCACCTCACACTACACATTGTCCTCAAACAGCTCATTTCCAGCACATCCATCCTCCTGCGCACAACTCTATCCATAGTCCACGCCTCGCAACCATACAACATTGTTGGAACCACTATTCCTTCAAACATACCCATTTTTGCTTTCCGAGATAATGTTCTCGACTTCCACACATTCTTCAAGGCTCCCAGAATTTTCGCCATTCCCCCACCCTATGATCCACTTCCGCTTCCATGGTTCCATCCACTGCCAGATCCACTCCCAGATATCTAAAACACTTCACTTCCTCCAGTTTTTCTCCATTCAAACTCACCTCCCAATTGAATTGACCCTCAACCCTACTGTACCTAATAACCTTGCTCTTATTCACATTTACTCTTAACTTTCTTCTTTCACACACTTTACCAACTCAGTCACCAGCTTCAGCAATTTCTCACATGAATCAGCCACCAGCGCTGTATCATCAGCGAACAACAACTGACTCACTTCCCAAGCTCTCTCATCCCCAACAGACTTCATACTTGCCCCTCTTTCCAAAACTCTTGCATTCACCTCCCTAACAACCCCATCCATAAACAAATTAAACAACCATGGAGACATCACACACCCCTGCCGCAAACCTACATTCACTGAGAACCAATCACTTTCCTCTCTTCCTACACGTACACATGCCTTACATCCTCGATAAAAACTTTTCACTGCTTCTAACAACTTGCCTCCCACACCATATATTCTTAATACCTTCCACAGAGCATCTCTATCAACTCTATCATATGCCTTCTCCAGATCCATAAATGCTACATACAAATCCATTTGCTTTTCTAAGTATTTCTCACATACATTCTTCAAAGCAAACACCCGATCCACACATCCTCTACCACTTCTAAAACCACACTTCTCTTCCCCAATCTGATGCTCTGTACATGCCTTCACTCTCTCAATCAATACCCTCCCATATAATTTGCCAGGAATACTCAACAAACTTATACCTCTGTAATTTGAGCACTCACTCTTATCCCCTTTGCCTTTGTACAATGGCACTATGCACGCATTCCGCCAATCCTCAGGCACCTCACCATGAGTCATAAATACATTAAATAACCTTACCAACCAGTCAACAATACAGTCACCCCCTTTTTTAATAAATTCCTCTGCAATACCATCCAAACCTGCTGCCTTGCCGGCTTTCATCTTCCGCAAAGCTTTTACTAGCTCTTCTCTGTTTACCAACTCATTTTCCCTAACCCTCGCACTTTGCACACCACCTCGACCAAAACACCCTATATCTGCCACTCTATCATCAAACACATTCAACAAACCTTCAAAATACTCACTCCATCTCCTTCTCACATCACCACTACTTGTTATCACCTCCCCATTTGCGCCCTTCACTGAAGTTCCCATTTGCTCCCTTGTCTTTCGCACTTTATTTACCTCCTTCCAGAACATCTTTTTATTCTCCCTAAAATTTAATGATACTCTCTCACCCCAACTCTCATTTGCCCTTTTTTTCACCTCTTGCACCTTTCTCTTGACCTCCTGTCTCTTTCTTTTATACGTCTCCCACTCAATTTCATTTTTTCCCTGCAAAAATCGTCCAAATGCCTCTCTCTCTTCTCTTTCACTAATACTCTTACTTCTTCATCCCACCACCCACTACCCTTTCTAATCAACCCACCTCCCACTCTTCTCATGCCACAAGCATCTTTTGCGCAATCCATCACTGATTCCCTAAATACATCCCATTCCTCCCCCACTCCCCTTACTTTCATTGTTTAATTGACAGGCGCGCGAAAGAGAGACTTTTGGATGTTAATGTGCTGAGAGGTGCAACTGGAGGGATGTCTGATCATTATCTTGTGGAGGCTAAGGTGAAGATTTGTATGGGTTTTCAGAAAAGAAGAGTGAATGTTGGGGTGAAGAGGGTGGTGAGAGTATGTGAGCTTGGGAAGGAGACTTGTGTGAGGAAGTACCAGGAGAGACTGAGTAGAGATATATATATGTATATATATATATATATATATATATATGTATATATATATATATATATATATATACATATATATATATATATATATATATATATATATATATATATATATATATATATATATATATATATATATATATATATATATATATATATATATATATATATATATATATATATATATATATATATATGTATATATATATATATATATATATATATATATATATATATATACGTCCAAACACGCAAATATACATACCGATACACCTCAAACGTATGCATATATATATACACACACAGACATATACATATATACACATGTACATAATTCATACTGTCTGCCCTTACTAATTTCCGACGCCACCTCGCCACACATGAAATGACAACCTCTTCCCCCAGGCTGTGCGCAAGGTAGCGCTAGGAAAAGATAACAAAGGCCACATTCGTTCACAATCAGTCTCTAGCTGTCATGTATAATGCACCGAAACCACAGCTCCCTTTCCACATCCAGGCCCCACAAATCTTTACATGGTTTACCCTAGACGCTTCACACGCCCTGATTCAATTCATTGACATCTAGTCGGCCCAGGTATACCATATCGTTCCAATTCACTCTATTCCTTGCACGCCTTTCACCCTCCTGCATCTTCAGGCCCCGATCACTCAAAATCTTTTTCACTCCATCTTTCCACCTCCAATTTGGTCTTCCACTTCTAGTTCCCTCCAACTCTACCACGTATATACTCTTTGTCAATCATTCCTCACTCATTCTCTCCATGTGACGAAACCATTTCAAAACATCCTCTTCTGCTCTCTCAACCACACTCTTTTTATCACACATCTCTCTTACCCTTACATTACTTACTCGATCCAACCACCTCACACCACATATTGTCCTGAAGTATCTCATTTCCAGCACATTCACCCTCGTCCGCACAACTCTAGCCCACGACTCGCAACCATATAACGTTGTTGGAACCACTATTCCTTCAAACATACCCATTTTTGCGTTCCAAGATAACATTCTCGACATTTTTCAGCGATCCGACAACTTTCGTCCCCTCGCCCACCCTATGATTCACTTCCGCTTCCATGGTTCCATCCGCTGCCAATTCCACTCCCAGATATCCAAAACACTTCACTTCCTCCAGTTTTTCTCCATTCAAACTTACCTCCCAATTGACTTGTCCCTCAACCCTACTGTACCTAATAACTTTGCTCTTATTCACATTTACGCTCAGCTTTCTTCTTTCACACACTTTACCAAACTCAGTCACTAGCATCTGCAGCTTTTCTCCCGAATGAGCCACCAGTGTTGTATCATTAGCAAATAACAACTGACTCACTTCACAAGATCTCTCATCCACAACAGACTACATACTTGCCCCCCTTTCCAAAACTCTTGCATTCACCCCCGTAACAACCCCATCCATAAACAAATTAAACAACCATGGAGACATCACGCACCCCTACCGCAAACCAACATTTAGTGAGAACCAATCTCTTTCGTCTCTTTCTACAAGTACACATGCCTTACATCCTCGATAAAAACTTTTCACTGCTTTAACAACTTGCCTCCTACACCATATATTCATAATACGTTCCACAGAGCATCTCTATCAACTCTATCATATGCCTTCTCCAGATCCATAAATGCTACACACAAATCCATTTGCTTTTCTAAGTATTTCTCACATACATTCTTCAAAGCAAACACCTGATCCACACATCCTCTACCACTTCTGAAACCACACAGCTCTTCCCCAACCTGATGTTCTGTACATGTCTTCACCCTCTCAATCAATACCTTCCCATATGATTTCAAAGGAATACTCAACAAGCTTAAACCCCTGTGAATTGTATACTCACCTTTATCCCCTTTGCCTTTGTACAATGGCACTATGCAAGCATTCCGCCAATTCTAAGGCACCTCACCATGAATCATACGCACATTAAGAAACCTTACCAACCAGTCAACAATACAGTCATCCCTTTTTTAATCAGTTCCACTGCAATATCATACAAACCCGCTGCCTTGCCCGCTATCATATTCCGCAGAGCTTTAACAACCTCTTCTCTGTTTAGCAAATCATTCTCCATTACCCTATCACTTTGCACATCACCTCGACCAAAACACCCTATATCTGCCACTCTATCATCAAACACTTTCAACAAACCTTCAAAATACTCACTCCATCAACACTACTTGTTATCACCTCCCAATTAGCCCCACTCACTGCTGTTCCCATTTGTTCCCTCGTCTTACGCACTTTATTTACCTCCTTCCCAAACACCGTTTTATCCTCCCTAAAATTTAATGATACTCTCTCACCCAAACTCTCATTTGCCCTCGTTTTCACCTCTTGCATCTTTCTCTTCCTCTAGACCTCGTGCTTCTTTCTTATATATATATATATATATATATATATATATATATATATATATATATATATATATATATATATATATATATATATATATATATATATATATATATATATATATATATATATATATATATATATATATATATATATATATATATATATATATATATATATATATATATATATATATATATATATATATATATATATAAATATATATATATATATATATATATATATATATATATATATATATATATATATGTACAAAGTTAAGAGTAAATGTGAATAAGAGCAAGGCTATTAGGTACAGTAGGGTTGAGGGTCAAGTCAATTGGGAGGTAAGTTTGAATGGAGAGAAACTGGAGGAAGTAAATTGTTTTAGATATCTGGGAGTAGATCTGGCAGCGGATGGAACCATGGAAGCGGAAGTGAATCATAGGGTGGGGGAGGGGGCGAAAATCCTGGGAGCATTGAAGAATGTGTGGAAGTCGAGAACATTATCTCGGAAAGCAAAAATGGGTATGTTTGAAGGAATAGTGGTTCCAACAATGTTGTATGGTTGCGAGGCGTGGGCTATGGATAGAGTTGAGCGCAGGAGGGTGGGTGTGCTGGAAATGAAATGTTTGAGGACAATTAGTGGTGTGAGGTGGTTTGATCGAGTAAGTAATGTAAGGGTAAGAGAGATGTGTGGAAATAAAAAGAGCGTGGTTGAGAGAGCAGAAGAGGGTGTTTTGAAATGGTTTGGGCACATGGAGAGAATGAGTGAGGAAAGACTGACCAAGAGGATATATGTGTCGGAGGTGGAGGGAACGAGGAGAAGTGGGAGACCAAATTGGAGGTGGAAAGATGGAGTGAAAAAGACTTTGAGTGATCGGGGCCTGAACACGCAGGAGGGTGAAAGGCGGGCAAGGAATAGAGTGAATTGGATCGATGTGGTATACCGGGGTTGACGTGCTGTATGTGGATTGAATCAGGGCATGTGAAGCGTCTGGGGTAAACCATGGAAAGTTGTGTGGGGCCTGGATGTGGAAAGGGAGCTGTGATTTCGGGCATTATTGCATGACAGCTGGAGACTGAGTGTGAACGAATGGGGCCTTCGTTATCTTTTCCTAGCGCTACCTCGCACACATGAGGGGGGAGGGGGATGGTATTCCATGTGTTGCGAGGTGGCGATGGGAGTGAATGAGGGCAGACAGTGTGAATTGTGTGCATGGGTATATATGTCTGTGTCTGTGTGTGTATATATATGTGTACATTGAGATGTATAGGTATGTATATTTTGCGTGTGTGGACGTGTGTGTATATACATATGTATGTGGGTGGGTTGGGTCATTTCTTTCTTCTGTTTCCTTGCGCTACCTCGCAGATGCGGGAGACAGCGACAAAGCAAAAAAAGAAAAAAAAAATATATATATATATATATATATATATATATACGAATAAAGTGTATATGAACGCGCAACTTCATAGAACATACAAAGCTCCAACAGCCAGGATCGAACCTGGGACCCCTTGTGCAAGAGGCAGGCATGCTAACCTCTAGGCTAGGGGAGTGTATAATAGGAAACAACTTTTCGAAATACTAAGTACTCGAATACCCTTCGTCTCACAATGGTGAGCAACGGAGTCTATCGGTTGTTTCCGAACAGAACACATAGCCAGCTGATAGCGTTTTACCGAACCTGACTGTACAACGCGGAGTTATATGAATACGAATAAAGTGTATATGAACGCGCACCTTCATAGAACATACAAAGCTCCAACAGCCAGGATCGAACCTGGGACCCCTTGTGCAAGAGGCAGGCATGCTAACCGCTGGGCTAAGGGACTGTATAATAGGAAACAACTATTCGAAATACTAAGTACTCGAATACCCATCGTCTCACAATGGTGAGCAACGGGGTCTATCGGTTGTTTCCGAACAGAACACATAGCCAGCTGATAGCGTTTTACCGAACCTGACTGTACAACGCGGAGTTATATGAATACGAATAAAGTGTGTATGAACGCGCACCTTCATAGAACATACAAAGCTCCAACAGCCAGGATCGAACCTGGGACCCCTTGTGCAAGAGGCAGGCATGCTAACCGCTAGGCTAAGGGACTGTATAATAGGAAACAACTATTCGAAATATTAAGTACTCGAATACCCTTCGTCTCACAATGGTGAGCAACGGGGTCTATACCGGTTGTTTCTAAGACTTAGTGGAAAAAATTCCTTGCTTTGCTCCTCAGTCTTCTGCTCTTGATGCTACCTCGCTAGTGCGGGAAGCAGCGAAATTGTGTGAAAAGAAAAAAAAAATGGTATTGCGGTGGAATATATTAAAAAAGGGGGTTATTCAGTGTATGTATGACTTATGGTGAGGTGCCTCAGGATTGGAGGAATGCTTGTATAGTGCTATTGTACAAAGGTAAAGGGGATAAAAGTGAGAGCTCAAATTACAGAGGTATAAGTTTGTTGAGTATTCCTGGGAAATTTATGGGTGGGCATTGTTTCCTGGTGCTATCTCGCTGACATTTCCCGAGTTAGCGAAGCAGCGTTAAGAACAGAGGACTGAACCCTTAGAGGGAATATCTTCACTTGGCCCCCTTTTCTGTTACTTCTTTCGGAAAAAGTAAGACGGGAGGGAAGGATTTCCACCCCCCTACTCCTTCCCCTTTTAGTCACCTTCTACGACGCGGTGGGGATACATGGGAAGTATTCTTTCTCCCCTATAATTTCCAGGAATACTCAACAAACCTATACCTCTGTAATCTGAGCTCTCTCCTTCATCCCCTTTGCCTTTGTACAATGGACTATGCATGTATTCCGCCAACCTCAGGCACCTCACGATGAGTCATACATACATTTAATATCCTTACCAACCAGTCAACCCTATTGCACACCAACGTGACACGAAGTGTATACGATTACTTATTATCTGTATAATCACTTCCCTATTGGGGGCGATCATAGCCTAGCAGTAGCGCTCCCGCCTACCACGGAGGGATCCTGGGTTTGATCCTTGCTGTTGGAGGTTATCGATTTCTATGAAAGTGCGCTTTCATATGAAATTTGTTCCTATTCATATACCTCCGTGTTGTACGATTATATTGGTAAAATGCTATCTGCTGGTTGTATGAGCCTAATGAGAAATGACCGGGCTAAACCCCGTTTTTCACCGACGGGACACGAAGTGTATACGATTACATAGTATTTGTAGTCATTTCCCTTTTAGGGGCGATCATAGCCGAGTAGTAACGCTCCCACCTGCTAAGCAGGGTTCCTTAGATCGATTCTGGCTGTAGGAGGTTTGTATGCTAATCATATTACCTTTTCACTGAAAGACGATTATTAAAAGATGAAGAAAAAAGTTATTTTGGTTCCATGTTAGAGGCACAATGGGACTCATCTTCGTATACATATGAAACAACACACCTCGAACACACTGGGATACATCTGGTGATACGAGAGACACGTCTGAGCAACATTTGTTCCTTCAAAGAAAAATTCGTGAGGCACACAGCGAGGACAGACGCCTCAGATCCCGGTCATAAATAAATGATAGAAAACCTCGTAATGTTTTGACAAAATTGTTGGATTCTGCCACACACATCCAGGAGGAGGAACGTAAAGGTCGAGGGTAAGAAAGTGGGACACACCCAGCCAGATGGGATGTTCCAGGATGTGTCACAAGTGTACCAAGGTTTCTTTCTTTCTTTTGTGTGTGTGTGTTTGTGTGTGTGCCTGTGTGTGTGTGTGTGTGTGTGTGTGTGTGTATGTGTGGTGTAGCTAGGTGGGGTAGCGGTTAGCGTTCCTGACAGTGACGCATTCACGGGCCAACCAGGGTCGAAGGCATAGGTTCGAATCCTAGTTTCGGCTGTCGGTTCATCCACCCCCCCCCCCCCCCCCCCCCCAGGGGTAGGTCGGTATCGGTACCTGGCTCAGAGTAGTATATATATATATATATATATATATATATATATATATATATATATATTTTTTTTTTTTTTTTTTTTTGCCGCTGTCTCCCGCGTTTGCGAGGTAGCGCAAGGAAACAGACGAAAGAAATGGCCCAACCCACCCCCATACACATGCCTTGATTCAATCCACTGACAGCACGTCAACCCCGGTATACCACATCGCTCCAATTCACTCTATTCTTTGGCCCTCCTTTCACCCTCCTGCATGTTCAGGCCCCGATCACATAAAATCTTTTTCACCCCATCTTTCCACCTCCAATTTGGTCTCCCTCTTCTCCTCGTTCCCTCCACCTCCGACACATATATCCTCTTGGTCAATCTTTCCTCACTCATTCTCTCCATGTGACCAAACCATTTCAAAACACCCTCTTCTGCTCTCTCAACCACGCTCTTTTTATTTCCACACATCTCTCTTACCCTTACGTTACTTACTCGATCAAACCACATCACACCACACATTGTCCTCAAACATCTCATTTCCAGCACATCCATCCTCCTGCGCACAACTCTATCCATAGTCCACGCCTCGCAACCATACAACATTGTTGGAACCACTATTCCTTCAAACATACCCATTTTTGCTTTCCGAGATAATGTTCTCGACTTCCACACATTCTTCAAGGCTCCCAGAATTTTCGCCCCCTCCCCCACCCTATGATCCACTTCCGCTTCCATGTTTCCATCCGCTGCCAGATCCACTCCCAGATATCTAAAACACTTCACTTCCTCCAGTTTTTCTCCATTCAAACTCACCTCCCAATTGACTTGACCCTCAACCCTACTGTACCTAATAACCTTGCTCTTATTCACATTTACTCTTAACTTTCTTCTTTCACACACTTTACCAAACTCAGTCACCAGCTTCTGCAGTTTCTCACATGAATCAGCCACCAGCGCTGTATCATCAGCGAACAACAACTGACTCACTTCCCAAGCTCTCTCATCCCCAACAGACTTCATACTTGCCCCTCTTTCCAAAACTCTTGCATTCACCTCCCTAACAACCCCATCCATAAACAAATTAAACAACCATGGAGACATCACACACCCCTGCCGCAAACCTACATTCACTGAGAACCAATCACTTTCCTCTCTTCCTACACGTACACATGCCTTACATCCTCGATAAAAACTTTTCACTGCTTCTAACAACTTGCCTCCCACACCATATATTCTTAATACCTTCCACAGAGCATCTCTATCAACTCTATCATATGCCTTCTCCAGATCCATAAATGCTACATACAAATCCATTTGCTTTTCTAAGTATTTCTCACATACATTCTTCAAAGCAAACACCTGATCCACACATCCTCTACCACTTCTGAAACCACACTGCTCTTCCCCAATCTGATGCTCTGTACATGCCTTCACCCTCTCAATCAATACCCTCCCATATAATTTGCCAGGAATACTCAACAAACTTATACCTCTGTAATTTGAGCACTCACTCTTATCCCCTTTGCCTTTGTACAATGGCACTATGCACGCATTCCGCCAATCCTCAGGCACCTCACCATGAGTCATACATACATTAAATAACCTTACCAACCAGTCAACAATACAGTCACCCCCTTTTTTAATAAATTCCACTGCAATACCATCCAAACCTGCTGCCTTGCCGGCTTTCATCTTCCGCAAAGCTTTTACTACCTCTTCTCTGTTTACCAAATCATTTTCCCTAACCCTCTCACTTTGCACACCACCTGGACCAAAACACCCTATATCTGCCACTCTATCATCAAACACATTCAACAAACCTTCAAAATACTCACTCCATCTCCTTCTCACATCACCACTACTTGTTATCACCTCCCCATTTGCGCCCTTCACTGAAGTTCCCATTTGCTCCCTTGTCTTACGCACTTTATTTACCTCCTTCCAGAACATCTTTTTATTCTCCCTAAAATTTAATGATACTCTCTCACCCCAACTCTCATTTGCCCTTTTTTTCACCTCTTGCACCTTTCTCGACCTCCTGTCTCTTTCTTTTATACGTCTCCCACTCAATTTCATTTTTTCCCTGCAAAAGTCGTCCAAATGCCTCTCTCTTCTCTTTCACTAATACTCTTACTTCTTCATCCCACCACTCACTACCCTTTCTAATCAACCCACCTCCCACTCTTCTCATGCCACAAGCATCTTTTGCGCAATCCATCACTGATTCCCTAAACACATCCCATTCCTCCCCCACTCCCCTTACTTCCATTGTTCTCACCTTTTTCCATTCTGTACTCAGTCTCTCCTGGTACTTCCTCACACAAGTCTCCTTCCCAAGCTCACTTACTCTCACCACCCTCTTCACCCCAACATTCACTCTTCTTTTCTGAAAACCCATACAAATCTTCACCTTAGCCTCCACAAGATAATGATCAGACATCCCTCCAGTTGCACCTCTCAGCACATTAACATCCAAAAGTCTCTCTTCCGCACGCCTGTCAATTAACACGTAATCCAATAACGCTCTCTGGCCATCTCTCCTACTTACATAAGTATACTTATGTATATCTCGCTTTTTAAACCAGGTATTCCCAATCATCAGTCCTTTTTCAGCACATAAATCTACAAGCTCTTCACCATTTCCATTTACAACACTGAACACCCCATGTATACCAATTATTCCCTCAACTGCCACATTACTCACCTTTGCATTCAAATCACCCATCACTATAACCCGGTCTCGTGCATCAAAACCACTAACACACTCATTCAGCTGCTCCCAAAACACTTGCCTCTCATGATCTTTCTTCTCATGCCCAGGTGCATATGCACCAATAATCACCCATCTCTCTCCATCAACTTTCAGTTTTACCCATATTAATCGTGAATTTACTTTCTTACATTCTATCACATACTTCCACAACTCCTGTTTCAGGAGTACTGCTACTCCTTCCCTTGCTCTTGTCCTCTCACTAACCCCTGACTTTACTCCCAAGACATTCCCAAACCACTCTTCCCCTTTACCCTTGAGCTTCGTTTCACTCAGAGCCAAAACATCCAGGTTCCTTTCCTCAAACATACTACCTATCTCTCCTTTTTTCACATCTTGGTTACATCCACACACATTTAGGCACCCTAATCTGAGCCTTCGAGGAGGATGAGCACTCCCCGCGTGACTCCTTCTTCTGTTTCCCATTTTAGAAAGTTAAAAAAAAAAATACAAGGAGGGGAGGATTTCTAGCCGCCCGCTCCCGTCCCCTCTAGTCGCTTTCTACGACACGCGAGGAATGCGTGGGAAGTATTCTTTCACCCCTATCCCCAGGGATAATATACATATATATATACACACACACAAACATACACACACACACGCACACACACACACACACACACACACACACACACATATACATGTGAAAAATGTAAGAAACAATTTAGAAACTGAAACTTCTAGCTTGAAATGAAATGAAAAAATGAATGTCACATAATGGTTCAACCTCTGGCTATGGAAAAAGGAAATGTTTAATTTATTTACACAAACGTCAATAGTAGTTCTCATCAATTTAACCACTGTATCAATAAGCTTCAATGTCTAAGCTACATTTTTTCCAATTTCACTATTTTCTTGTCAAAGCACCATGTATGAAAACTATCACTCCAGTAACACAACTATAAACATTTACTTTCCCTTTAAAAAAAGTTCTGGGGAAGTCTGTCTCGATACACTGCGGGACACTCTACCACCTGGCGAGGTTTGTGTTGCAATGGTTCTTGATTCACAAACGTAGTAGCATCACTGGTGGGCCAAGGTAGTTCCGTTGGCAACTGGGACATTTCCTCATCCTAGGGGATCCCTTGGCATCAGTGCGGCCGTCAGTGACATCGTAGAAGGTCAGACCTTGCTGTACAATTCATTCTTGATGCTGTCCGTTCGCCCATGACGAGCGTCCCTCAGACGACGCACCAAGTCGCCAACACCGATGGTGTTGGGTGGTGGGTGGTGAATGACTTGAACAAACTGATAGAGGATGATCCATACAGTCACATATGAGAGCAGATCAGTTGTTGACGTCTAGCCCTCAAAGCACCATTGTTGATCTTCCCAAGGTCCGGCAGAGTATTCCGCGTCGTTGGGTGCGAAGGTCCTCCAGCAATCAGCCCGATTCTTCTTTGCCAACACCATTATTATTTTCTTATCCTTCTTCTTGGTTTTCTACCTAATACACTTTACTTCCTCTTGGAAGTCCTCTTCTCCCTCTTGGTGGGCCTCCTCCCACTTTTGACACTATTCTCAATCCTCTTGGTGAAGGTGCTCTCTTTAGTGTGTTGTTTGGAGAAGGCTCGTCCAGGTTATGCAGCGTCCTCAGTATGACTTGTTATCCAAATGTATAGCAGTATGATACTTTGGCCTCCATTTGGCTGCCTCTTGTGACGAACGCTTGTGTGTGTGTGATCTTCATGCCGTCGACAACGGAATGTTTACACCCCCTGAATGTCTCGGTATGTCTCTACATACATACATATATATATATATATATATATATATATATATATATATATATATATATATATATATATATATATATATATATATATATATATATATATATGTATGTATATTTATATCATATAACTATTCGAATATTGTGTACTCGAACACCCTTCGTCTCACTTTGGTGAGCAACGGGGTCTACACCTGTCATTCCCCAACAGGCGCACATAGCCAGCAGATAGCATTTTATCCATCATAACTGTAAGGATCGAACCCGGGATCCCTGAGCCACAGGTGGGAATGCTGCCGCTAGGCTATGGACCTCGCTAATAGGATATAACTATTCGAGTACTAAGTTCTATGATGGTGCGCGTTCCTATGCATTTTGTTCGTATTCATATACCTCCGCGTTGTACAGTTAGGTTCAGTAAAATGCTATCTGCTGGCTATGTGCGCCTGTTGGGAAATAACCGGTGTAGTCCCCGTTGCTCACCAACGTGGGAGACGAAGGGTATTCGAGTACATAGTATTCGAATAGTTATGTCTTACTAGCCAGGCCCATAGCCTAGCGGTAGCATTCCCGCCTGTGGACAAGGGTCCCGGGTTCGATCCTGGCTGTTGGAGGTCTGTATGTTCTATGAAGGTGCGCGTTACTATGCACTTTGTTCGTATATATGTGTATATATATATACATATATATATATATAGCTTTTATGGGATAGCCCTTATTTAGGTCCTTAGCTGCCCGTGCTGTCTCAGCTAACATGAAAAATACAAAAATGCTAAAGACAGTGGTGAGACTATTCAATAACAATGTGAGATAATCTATTATGTATGAACTTAAGAAACTTTTGCCATACAAAGGCGTGATATTCTTTCGGTACAAATAAATGTGAGATTATCTTGGTTTTCACAAACCTAAGGCTAGCTTGGTACAAGTAATTGTGAGAATATCTTGTTATGAATAGTCATGAGATTATTTTGGTACAATCAAAAAATAAATTATTTTGTCATGAACATGATTCTATTTTGGTACATATAAATGTTCGATTATCTTGGTAAAAACAGACTCGAGATTATTTTGCTATACACTGAGGTAATAATATTTTGTTACCAAGAAATGTTAGATTATTTTGTTTTGTGATGTTCCTCCAAGAGCAAACACCAGATCTTGAGAAGAAAAAACAAGTAGTAAACACCAACAAGTTTCAAGATGATAATATTATGTGTATGAGGACTTTATCTCTCCAGGAAGATGTCATCATCTGCTATATGATAATCTGATCCCTTCAGAATAATGATAACACCGTGTGTATGATACTGTGGTTTCGTCAGGATAATGGTAACACTGTATATATGATAATCGTCCAAGGATGATGATGATGCTAATCACATGATACTGTGTTTACCTCAGGATGATAATAACACTGTGTGTATGATGCTATGACCTCAGGATGATGATAACACTGTGTATAATGCTGTGATCTCAGGTTGATGATAGTACCGTGTGTATGATGCTGTGACCTCAGGATGATAACACCGTGTGTATGATGATGTTAAATGAGGACAATAATAACATCATTTGTATGATAGTCTGATCTCAGGATAATAACAGTATCGTGTGTATGATGATGTATTCTTACGATGATGATAAAATTGTTTGTATGATGTGTGATTTCAGGATACTAATAACATCGAGTGTGTGATGAAGATAGCACTGTGTGTACGGCAATGTGATCTCAGAATAATGATAACAATGTGTGTATGATGATGTGAGCTCAGGATGATGACAGCACATCGCGTAGGATAGTGTAATCCACTTAGGAAAATGAAAACATCGTGTGTATGATGGTGTTATATCAGGATGATGATACCACCGTGTGTATGAAAGTGAAATCTCCTGGGGATGATGATAACACCGTGAGTATAATTACATAATCTCAAGATAACGATAACACGTTGTGTGTGTGACTGTGTAATTTTAGGATGATGCTAACAATATGCGTTATCTCCTTAGGATGATGATAACACCGTGCGTGATCTCCACAATATGATGATAACACTGTGCGTGATCTCCTCATGATGGTGATAATACTAAGCGTCATATCTTCATGATGATGATAACACTGTGCGTGATCTCAGGATGATGATAATACTGTGCGTGATCTCCTCAGGATGATGATAACACTGTGCGTGATCTCCTCATGATGATGATAACACTGTACGTGATCTCCTCATGATGATGATAACACTGTGCGTGATCTCCTCATGATGATGATAACACTGTGCGTGATCTCCTCATGATGATGATAACACTGTGCGTGATCTCCTCATGATGATGATAACACTGTGCGTGATCTCCTCATGATGATGATAACACTGTGCGTGATCTCCTCATGATGATGATAACACTGTGCGTGATCTCCTCATGATGATGATAACACTGTACGTGATCTCCTCATGATGATGATAACACTGTGCGTGATCTCCTCATGATGATGATAACACTGTGCGTGATCTCCTCATGATGATGATAACACTGTGCGTGATCTCCTCATGATGATGATAACACTGTGCGTGATCTCCTCATGATGATGATAACACTGTGCGTGATCTCCTCATGATGATGATAACACTGTGCGTGATCTCCTCATGATGATGATAACACTGTGCGTGATCTCCTCATGATGACGATAACACTGTGCGTGATCTCCTCATGATGATGATAACACTGTGCGTGATCTCCTCATGATGACGATAACACTGTGCGTGATCTCCTCATGATGACGATAACACTGTGCGTGATCTCCTCATGATGATGATAACACTGTGCGTGATCTCCTCATGATGATGATAACACTGTGCGTGATCTCCTCATGATGATGATAACACTGTACGTGATCTCCTCATGATGATGATAACACTGTGCGTGATCTCAGGATGATGATAATACTGTGCGTGATCTCCTCAGGATGATGATAACACTGTGCGTGATCTCCTCAGGATGATGATAACACTGTGCGTGATCTTCTTAGGATGATGATAACACTGTACGTGATCTCCTCAGGATGATAAAACTGCGCGTGATCTCAGGATGACGATAACACTGTGCGTGAACTCCTCAGGATGATGATACACTATGCGTTATCTCCTCAGGATGATGATAACACTGTGCATGATCTCCTCATGATGATGATAACACTGTGCGTGATCTCCTCATGATGATGATAACACTGTGCATGATCTCCTCATGATGATGATAACACTGTGCGTGATCTCCTCATGATGATGATAACACTGTGCGTGATCTCCTCATGATGATGATAACACTGTACGTGATCTCCTCATGATGATGATAACACTGTGCGTGATCTCCTCAGGATGATAACACTGTGCGTGATCTCCACTGGATGATGATAACAATATGCGTGATCTCCTGACGATTATGATAACACTAAGCGTGATCTCCCTAGGATGAAGATATGTGTGAACCCCTCAGGATGATGATAACACTGAGCGTGATCTTCCCAGGATGAAGATAACACTATACGTAATCTCCTCAGGATGATGATAACACTGTGCGTGATCTCCTCAGGATGATGATAACACTGTGCGTGATCTCCCCAGGATGATGATAACACTGCCTGATTTCCTCAGGATGATGATAACACTGTGCGTGATCTCGCCAGGATGATGATAACTGCATGATCTCCACAGGATGATCATAACACTGTGCGTGATCTCCCCAGGATGATAATAACACTGTGCGTGGTCTACTCAGGATGATGGTAACGCTGCGCATAATCTCCTCAGAATGATGATAACACTGTGCGTGATTTCCCCAGGATGATGATAACAATGTGCGTGATCTCCTCATGATGATCATAACACTCTGCATGATCTCCTCAGGATGATGATAACACTGCGCGTGATCTCCTCATGATGATGATAACACTGCGTGATTTCCTCTGGATGATGATAACAATGTGCGTGATATCCTCATGATGATGAAAACACTGTGCGTGATCTCCTCTGGATGATGATGATAACAATGTTCGTGATCTCCTTAGGATGATGATAACACTACGCCTGATCTCCCCAGGATGATGATAACACTGGGAGTAATATCAGGATGATGATAACACTGTGCGTGATCTCCTCAGAATGATGATAATATTGTGCATGATATCCTCAGGATGATGATAACACTGCGCGTAATCTCCTCAGAATGACGATAACACTGTGCATGCTCCCCTCAGGATGATGATAACACAGTGTGTGATCTCCTCATGATGATAACACTGTGCGTGATCTACTTAGGATGATGATGACACTGCGTGTAATCTCCTCAGAATGATGATAACACTGTGTGTGGTTTCCTGAGGATAATCATAACGCTGTGCGTGATCTCCCCAGGATGATGATAACACTGTGCGAAACCTCAGGATGATGATAACACTGTGGGTGATCTCCTTAGGATGATCCTAACACTGTGCATGATCTCCTCAGGATGATAATAACATTGCTTATAATCTGCTCAGAATGATGATAACACTGTGCGTGATCTCCTCAGAATGATGATAACACTGTGCATGATCTAATCAGGATGATGATAACACTGTGCGTGATCTCCTCAGAATGATGATAACACTGTGCATGATCTCCTCAGGATGATGATAACACTGTGCGTGATCTCCTCAGAATGATGATAACACTGTCCGTGATCTCCTCAGAATGATATTAACACTGTGCGTGATCTCCTCAGAATGATGATAACACTGTGCGTGATCTCCTCAGAATGATGATAACACTACGCCTGATCTCCTCAGAATGATGATAACACTGTGCGTGATCTCCTCAGGATGATGATAACACTGTGCGTGATCTCCTCAGAATGATGATAACACTGTGCGTGATCTCCTCAGGATGATGATAACACTGCGCGTGATCTCCCCAGGATGATGATAACACTGCGTGATCTCCTCAGAATGATGGTAACACTCTGTGTGATCTCCTCAGGATGATGATAACACTGTGCGTGATCTCCTCAGGATGACGATAACACTGTGCATGATCTCCTCAGGATGATGATAACACTGTGCGTGATCTCCTCAGAATGATGATAACACTACGCCTGATCTCCTCAGAATGATGATAACACTGTGCGTGATCTCCTCAGAATGATGATAACACTGTGCGCTATTTCCTCAGGATGATGATAACACTGCGCGTGATCTCCTCAGGATGATGATAACATTGTGCGTGATCTCCTCATGATGATGATAACACTGCGCGTGATCTCCTCCGGATGACGATAACACTGTGAGTCATCTCCTCAGGATGATGATAACACTGCGCGTGATCTCCTCAGGATGATGATAACACTGCGCGTGATCTCCTCCGGATGACGATAACGCTGTGAGTCATCTCCTCAGGATGATGATAACACTGCGCGTGATCTCCTCAGGATGATGATAACACTGCGCGTGATCTCCTCCGGATGACGATAACACTGTGAGTCATCTCCTCAGGATGATGATAACACTGCGCGTGATCTCCTCAGGATGATGATAACACTGTAAGTCATCTCCTCAGGATGATGATAACACTGTACGTGATCTCCTCATGATGACGATAACACTGTGAGTCATCTCCTCAGGATGATGATAACACTGCGCGTGATCTCCTCAGGATGATGATAACACTGTGAGTCATCTCCTCAGGATGATGATAACACTGTGAGTCATCTCCTCAGGATGATGATAACACTGTGCGTGATCTCCTCATGATGATGATAACACTGTGAGTCATCTCCTCAGAATGATGATAACATTGTGCGTGATCTCCTCAGGATGATCATAACACTGCGCGTGATAACCTCAGGATGATGATAACACCTGGAAACGACGAGTGTCTGGGACGATTATGTTGACACTTCGGCCTTAGTATAACCGTCGTCTCAAAGTCTTAAGTTCCCTGGTCCAGCTTCGTGTCATGGTTAGTCCCTTCGTCTCCATGATTTATCCCTTGGCTACCATGAAGTAATCCCTTCATTGCCATTAACTCGTCCCTGGATTAATATGCATCAATCCCTGGATTACCATAATTTAATCCCTGGGTTATAATAGCTTAATTGCTGGGTTATCATGCCCAAAATCCCCGGATTACCAACACTTAATCCGGGATTTAATACGTGCTAATCCGTGTACTACAGTGACTCAATCCCCTTAAGACAATGACTAACTTCCCGATGATTTTGATGAGCTTATGGACAACATCGGCTCATACATCTCGTCCCTTGTAAAATCATTGACCTCTCTCTCTCTCTCTCTCTCTCTCTCTCTCTCTCTCTCTCTCTCTCTCTCTCTCTCTCTCTCTCTCTCTCTCTCTCTCTCTCTCTCTCTCTCTCTCTCTCATTAAGAAGCAAGGAGGCTACTAGCACTTCAGTGGCTGTCCAGTGTCGTTTATCAAGCCCAGGCAGCGGTCTCTTCTTTCTGTCTCACCCACATTTGGCCAACTGGGCTTTCAGTCCACAAACACACAGTCTTCATCTCATACATAGCACTTGACATCGCGTCACTTATACTCCAACGTTCTTCGTAACTGTATATACACCACGGGTCGGCTTCCAACCCTGGGCAGGGCGCGTCCGGCTACCACGGCCACACGGAGGTTAAAAGACACCGCATCTCGGTGAGGATAGCGCGGACTTTAAGATCTCGCAGGTCCAATAGTGTGTGACAAATACGTCGATGGACAGACAAATGTGGCAGAGATAGCCGGACGCCCTGCCCAGCGTTCGAATCCGACCCGTGGTGTATATACATTTCCATCGACATCTTCGTAACTTCATGTTTCCTTGCGATGAGTGACACGCGCTAGCCTTGGAAATCTATCGGAGTAAGTACCCGTAATTGAGAACGCTCTCTCTCTCTCTCTCTCTCTCTCTCTCTCTCTCTCTCTCTCTCTCTCTCTCTCTCTCTCTCTCTCTCTCTCTCTCTCTCTCTCCCCACTTATAGTTCACTTATCGTTATCTCTTCTTCACAACACTGACCTCTCTCTCCATCTCTTCCTTGTCCACAGTGTAGGTCTCTCTCTCACTACATTTACCTCCTCTCAAGGTCTCTACTTCATTACCGTCAACCACTTTCTAAGTCTCTCCCTCACTACACTCACCTCCTCTCTAGATCTCTCTCTCTCTCATTACTGTCAACAACTCTCCAAGTCTTCCCCTCACTATATTCACCTCACTCTCCTCATCTCTTCCTCAGTACTCTCACCCATTCATCTTAGCTCTAGAACTCTCCCTTTTCTACATCCTCATATTTCCCATATCGTTCGCTCACCAGACTCTCCCTCTCACTACTCGAGCCCACTATCCAGGTCTCCTCTTCACTATACTCATTTCCTCTTCTCACAACACTTACACTACGCTCTCTCAGATTAATACTCGCCAACCATCATACACAAGTAACATCCAGTTCTCCTCTTTCCCTGCTATCTTTTTTTCTCTATTGTTTTCCGTTCTTCCAGTCCTCTTTTCCCTGTTCTCTTCATATTCTTCAGTATTTCCATTGCTTGTTCTCTACTGTTCCTTTACAGATCAGTTGTTCGTTCTCCTTTCCATAAAACTCTCTATTCCTTGCCTATCATTCTGTTCCTGGCATTCTTGCTCTCCATCAGAATTTCTATCTCTTGTTCTATCCTGTTCCTCTAGAACCTATGGTTTTTGTTCCATGATTTCTTCTTCCTCTTTTGAGTTTCTGTTTCCCCATTTCTTATTTCACGTTAAGTCTTCTTTTCCTCAACCTTTCTTCTTTTCCTTCAGTCTGTCTGTTCCTGAGTCAATAATTCCCCACTACTATTGTATGTTATAGGGAGAGAGTCTGACACCTGTGTTGCTCCATCTCTGTCATGTATATATACAATGTGCCTTTATTATTGTCTCCCTTCATTATCAATACTCCTACTGTCTTCACTTCCCTTAGTCTCTAACAATTCCTTGTCCACTTCTGTTCTTTTATCCTTTAAGTTCTTCGTTCATCTCTGTTCTTCCATTCTCCTTATTCCCTATGTTCCTCGGATTCTGAATTTCTTGCTTTTCTTTACGAATTTCGTTATTTCACCCTGGTTGCCATGCTCTTCCCTGCTCCATCTTTCTCTCTGTTCTTTACTCTCCTCCGTATAATACCATTCCCTTCTTTTACGTCTCTATTGTTCGTCAACCCTCTGTCTTCCCAGCTGTCCCCCACACTTTATCCTCTGTGCTGTTCCCTCGCCTCCGTTCTTGCAATTTCTAGTTTCCTGTCTCTTCCAAGTTCTCAATACTCCTTTCCCTTAGTTGTTTCTCCTCCACTTTCCTACTTTCTGTGTCCCCAGCGCTGCTCCGATCTCTGTCTTCCTACTGTCGCCTCTTCCCTGTTTCTCCACTCCGTACGATCCCAGCTCTCTATATTCTCTATTACCTTTCGTTTATAGCTGCACCAGTGAAGCCCAAGCTCAGTTCTAATGTCACTCACTCTTTCATGCTCTTTATTGCCCCCGCTCACCTCCGCTCTCAGTTTTCCTTGCTGTTGCCTCTCATCCATTAACCAGCTGTCCATGTCTACAGGTTTCCTCTACTCTAGATCCTCCAAGTCGTTGCTTCTCCTCAATTCCTTCATTCTCCATGTTGTCATCTATCCTCTTCTCTCAATCCAACCTGTTGTTGTCTCTTTGCTCCGTTCCTCTACCCTTTTTTTTCAATCTCTCCGCCACTCATAGTGCTCTGTATATTTGCTTCTCCTCCATCCTCACTAACTTCCTGTAGCTGCTTATCCTCAATTCCTTTCCACCCTTCACGTTTCCCGTCCTCCTCCGCTCTCCATATCCTGCCTGCTGTTGTGTCTTCTCCCCGCTCCTCCATTCTGTGTGTACCCAGTTCCTCCACTGTCGCTGGCACCTTCTTCCCGCCATACCAAACAGGACGCCCAAACAAACCCTGGGTTTATCGCTGGTTGGATGAGCTCATAGCTTAGAACAGCGAAGTAAACACCATTGTGCCTGGGTGTCCAGCTATAACTGTCTCCTCATTTTTCCTTTTATTCATATCTATGTGTGATTTAGGCTGATTGTCAGACATTCTTGTCACTCTTTTTCTTACCTGAATACGAACTCATGATAGGAAAGACTTTTCCTCTTTTTCTCTTATATTTTAAAGGTTTTGTGATTAACTGAAACAAAAAGGAGAGAAACAAAAGTTTTCGAGCCATAGGAATGATGAAGGGGAGGATAATATTAAAGGACGCCTACTTTCCTGGCCACAAAATATCATATAATTGAATTTCTTCCTCCTTCAGGCTTGCCCCTTTTAGAGAGAGAGAGAGAGAGAGAGAGAGAGAGAGAGAGTATATGTATGAAGCTAATGTCTTTCGCTTTTACATACATAATTCATATAGCCTCGAAATCAAGGCTTTTATAATCTAACCCTGAAAGTCCTGTGGATGAATTCTGAGGAAAAATATAAAATTCCTTAGAGCCTAGGGGTACTTCTTTTAATATCGAGAGAGAGAGAGAGAGAGAGAGAGAGAGAGAGAGAGAGAGAGAGAGAGAGAGAGAGAGAGAGAGAGAGAGAGAGAGAGAGAGAGAGAGAGAGAGAGAGAGAGAGAGAGAGAGAGAGAGAGATCCTATGACGCACAGGGATAAAGATATCAGAATAAGAGACAGATACCCTGTCCAAGATCGGTAAGGCTGTACTGCTGAGGCAATGTATATAGAACGCTCGCTTTGCTGAGTGTGTTTTATAACTTCAGCGTCCTGTTAAAGTGTGTTTCATCAGTTCAGTGGCCTGTCTGAGAGTGTTACGTTACTTGAGTATCCTGGTTGAGTGTTTTTTATATTATTACTTGCGTGTCCTATGCGAGGGTGCGTTTTTATTTAATTGTGTTATGTTTTAGAGTGTTATTATTAAAGTGTGTCATTATTCGAGTGTCCTGTTTGAGTGTGTTTTGATACTTATGTGTCTTGTTTGAGGGTGATGTACTTTTCTCTAATTCAGTGGCCTGTTTGAGAGTTTTATGTTACTCGAATGTCCTGCTTGAATATGTTTTATTACTTGAAAATCCGGTTTAAGTGTGATTTATTACTTATATTGCCTATCTAAAAATGTTTGATTACTTAAGAGCCTTGTTTGAATGTATTCTATTACTTGCGTATGCTGCCTGGACGCGTTTTATTCAGTGCCCTGTTTGAGTGTGTTTGACAACTTAATTGTGTTTTATCACCTGTACTTGAGCGTATCTTGCTTAAGTGGGATTTTCTATTCAAAGTTTTACTAAATATATTTTCCGAGCCACTCGCGTTAGCTGAGTGTCTTATTTCTATAACATTTCACTTGAGTAGGGTTTTCTCTGGAGTGTGTTGCTCATTTCTTTTCCATAACTTTGAATGCCTGTTTATGGCTCGAGTGTGTTTGATGAAGTGAGTGTTCTATGAGTGCGTTTTACATCGAGAGGTCTGACACTCAGACGACTCGTTCATCGTAGTTCTATATTTTCCTACTCTAAACGTGACATGCCTCTTCGCAAAATCTTGTCGTAAGCACTCGTAAGTACTCTCTCTCTCTCTCTCTCTCTCTCTCTCTCTCTCTCTCTCTCTCTCTCTCTCTCTCTCTGGGAAGGGATTCTAATCAAATACTGGAATGAGATCTACAAAAAGATATACCGTGAGTGACAAGGTTTTGATAATTACAATCATTGAACAGATGCCATAGAAAACGAAATCGAGAACAAAGCGGGAAAATACCTACGAATGGAAGAGTGTGAATGAATAGAAGAAAAGCATGGAGAAAGAAGAAAATGATAGCGAGGAAAAAGAAGGAAATGTATGAGAGTATAAAGAACACGGATGGTTTCCGAGCAATATATACATGACAGCTAGAGAGTGGATGTGAGCGAATTAGGCCATTTCTTCGTTTGTTCCTGGCGCTGATTCTCTGACGCGAGAAATGGCTTTCATGTATGGAAAGAAAATATTAGTGATTAGGAAATCTCATAGAGAGAACACAGTATGAATGTAGAAAGTGTTATACAGGGCATGGAGAAAAATCCAAAGTTACTATGCACATACGCACATGTGAAAAATAGAGGATATATACGATATTGACTCCAAGGACATATCCAAGTTGTTGATTGAGCGATATAAATCGGTATTCAACTCAAAATGTTATGAGCAATTACAAGATATACTACATACTAAGGAGGGAGGGCAGGGGGCTAGAAACCCTCTCCTCCTTGTATCATGAGGGGAGTGCTCATCCTACACAAAGGCTCAGACTGGGGTGTTTGAATGTGTGTGAATGTAACCAAGATGAGAAAAAAGAAGAATAGGTAATATGTTTGAGGAAAGAAACCTGGATGTTTTGGCTCTGAGTGAAACGAAGCTCAAGGATAAGGGGGAAGAGTGGTTTGGGAATGTCTTGTAAGTAAAGTCAGGGGGTGCTGAGAGAACAAGAGCTAAGGAAGGAGTAGCATTACTCCTGATGCAGGAGTGGTGGGAGTATGTGATAGATTGTAAGAAAGTAAACTAGATTGACATAGGTAAAAATGAAAGTGGATGGAGAGAGATGGATGATTATTGGTGCCTATGCCCCTGGTCATGAGAAGAAAGATCATGAGAAGCAAGAGTTTTTGGAGCAGCTTTAATGTACAATACCGGGTTACAGTAATGTGATATTTGAATGCAAAGATGAATAATGTGGCAGTTGAGGGTATGATTCGTGTACATGGGGTGTTCAGGGCTGTAAATGGAAATGGTGTGCTGAAAAAGGAATGATGATTGGGAATACCCGGTTTAAAAAGAGATATATACATAAGTATGGCATGTAAGTAGGAGAGATGGCCAAAGAGAGACTTTGGGATGTTGATACGCTGAGAAGGGCAACTGGAGGGATGTTTGTTAATTATATTGAGGAGGGGAAGGTGAAGATTTGAAGAGGTTTTAAGAAAAGAGGGGAGAATATTGGGGGAAGAGAGTGGTGAGAGTAAGTGACCTTGGAAAGGAGACTTGTGTGAGGAAGTACCAGGAGAGATTTAGTGCAGAATGGCAAAAGGTGAGAGCAAATGACGTTAGGGGAGTGAGGGAGGAATGGGATATATTTAGGGAAGCAATGATGGCTTGCGCAAAAGATGCTTGTGGCATGAGAAGCGTGGGAGGTCGGCAGATTAAAAAGGGTGGTGAGTGGTGGGATGAAGAAGTAAGATTGTTAGTGAAAGAGGAGAGAGAGGCGTTTGGACGATTTATGCAGTGCAAATGACAGGGATATGTACAAAAGAAAGAAGCAGGAGTCAAGAGAAATATGCAAGAGGTGAAAAAGAGAGCAGATGAGAGTTTGGGTGAGAGCGTATCATTAAATTTCAGTTAGAGTAAAAAGATGCTTTGGAAGGAGCTAAATAAAATGCACAAGACAAGAGAACAAATAGGAACATTGGTGAACGGGGCTAATGGGGAGGATATAACAAGTAGTGGTGAAGTGAGATGGAGATGGAGTGAGTATTTTGAGCGTTTGTTGAATGTGTTTGATGACAGAGTGGCAGATATAGGGTGTTTTGGGCGAGGTGGCATGCGAAGTGAGAGGGTCAGGGAGAATCTAGTTGGTAAATAGAGAAGAGGTAGTGAAAGCTTTACGGAAGATGAAAGCCAGCAAGGCGGCGGGTTTGGATAGCATTGCAGTAGAATTCATCAAACAAGGGGGTGACTCTGTTCTTGACTGGTTGGTAAGGGTATTCAATATATGTATGGTTCATGGTGAAGTGGCTGAGGATAGTGCCACTGTACAACGGCACAGGGGATCAAGGTGAGTGTTCAAATTACATAGGTATAAGTTTGTTTAGTATTCCTAGGAAATTATATGGGAGGGTATTTATTGAGAGGGTAAAGGCATGTACAGAGCATCAGATTGGGGAAGAGCAGTGTGGTTTCAGAAGTGGTAGAGGATGTATGAATCAGGTGTTTGCTTTGAAGAATGTATGTGAAAGATACATAGAAAACCAGATGGATTTGTATATAGCATTTATGGAGCTGGAGAAGGCATATATTTGGGTTGATAGAGATGCTTTGTGGAAGGTAAGATGTAGGAGATAAGTTGCTAGAAGCTGTAAAATGTTTTTGACCAAGGACGTAAGGCATGTGTACGAGTAGGAAAATTGGAAAGTAATTGGTGTCCAGTGAATATCGGTTTGCGGCAGGGGTGTGTGATGTCTCCATGGTTGTTCAATTTGTTTATGGATGGGTGGTTATAGAGGTGAGTGCAAGAGTTTTGGAGAGAGGGGCAAGTATGCAGTCTGTTGTGGATGAGAGGTCTTGGGAAGTGAGTCAGTTGTTGTTCGCTGATGATACAGCGCTGGTGGCTGATTCGGGTGAGAAACTGCTGAAGTTGGTGACAGTATGGAAGCAGAATGCTGAGAGTATATGTGAATGTAAGCAAGGTTATTGGGTTCAGTAGGGTTGGGGGACAAGTTGATTAGGAGGTAAGTTTGAATGGAGAAAACTGGAGGAAGTGAAATGTTTTAGATATCTGGGAGTGGATTTAGCAGCGGATGGAACCATGAAAGCAGAAGTGAGTTCTAGAGCGTTGAAGAATGCGTGGAAGGCGAGACCGTTATCTTGGAGAGGAAAAATGGGTATGTTTGAAGGAATAGTGGTTCCAACAATGTTATATGGTTGCGAGGCATGGGCTATAGATAAGGTTGTGCGGAGGAGGGTGAATGTGTTGGAAATGTAATGTTTGAGGGCAGTATGTGGTGTGAGGTGGTTTGATCGAGTAAGTAATGAAAAGATAAGAGAGATGTGTGGTAATAAAACGACTGTGATTGTGAGGGCAGAAAAGGGTGTATTGAAATGGTTTGGTCATATGGAGAGAATGAGTGAGGAAAGATTGACAAAGAGTATATGTGTGTCAGAGGTGGAGGGAACAAGGAGAAGCGGGAGACCAAATTGGAGGTGGAAGGATGGAGTGAAAAAGATCTTGAGCGATTGGAGCCTGAACATACGGGAGGACGAAAGGCGTGCAAGGAAAAGAGTAAATTGGAACCATGTGGTATACCGGCGTTGACGTGCTGTCAATGGATTGAACCACGGCATGTGAAGCGTCTTGGGTAAACCATAAAAGTTTTTGTGGGGCCTGAATGTAGAAAGGGTGCTATGGTTTCGGTTCATTACTCATGACAGCCAGAGACTGAGTATGAACGAATGTAGCCTTTGTTGTCTTTTCCTAGCACTACTTCGCGTGCGCACGTGCGGGGGAAAGGGGAGGGTGTGCTCATGTGTGGCGGGGTGGCGACGAGAATAGATGAAAGCAGCAAGTATGAATATGTACATGCGTATATATGTATATGTCTGTGTATGTATATGTATGTATACGTTGAAATGTATAGGTATGTATATGTGTGTGTGTGGGCGTTTATGTATATACATGTGTATGTGGGTGCGTTGGGCCATTCTTTCGTCTGTTTCCCTGCGCTACCTTGGTACCGCTGGAGATAGCGACTAAGTATCATGAATATAAATACTATATAAACACTGATGAAAATGCACACATGAATACTGAAATGTCGGAAGATGATGCAATCAGAGTGACTGATCAGCTCAGTGAAAGTCTGAACCCGGGACCAGAAGGAATCCCAGCTAAATGCTCTAGAAAAAAGACGTGATGTTATCGCTGAGGAAAAGCGTGTGGGAAAGAAAGGCTTCGTACGTTTCATGTTGCCATTTGTATCACCAAGCACAAATGAAGGTCCCAGTTAATACCCAGACAATACAGACCTCGTAGGTAATATAAGTCTTTGAAATGATATATGTATTTAATCAAGCACAGCTACAGAGACGAAGGCCAATGGGGATTTCCACCAATGAAACTTATGTAAACTCAATAATCGGCTCATCAAAATGACATACATAGAAATTTAAAAAAAAAAAATTCTGATTTTGCAAGAGCATTTGACAAGGTCAACCACAAAATCCTTATCAGAGAAATTAGCTAAACATAACGTTAAGGGTAAAATAGAAAGATGGATTTCAGAGTTTCTAACTGACAGAGAGTTCATTGTGGTAGGGAACGAAGATGTCTCATATAGGGTACCACAGGGAGAGGTGTTAACCTGAAGACCCCTCGTAATACTGATATCAAAAGTCGACAGATAAGCAAATGAAAGCATTGTAAAGAGCTTTGCCGATGATACCAGAATAAGCAATATAATAGGATTAGAGACTGGTCATAAGGGAGTTAAGAAAGGAATTAGACACGATATACTAACAGACAGAAGTGAACTTGATGGAAATTGATGAAGAAAAGTTTGAGCAAATACCTTCCGATGCAAATTAGAATATGTTAGTGGTACTTTATATAAAGGCCCAACGGAGGAAGTGATAGACATTAGGACAATCATAGAAAATATTTTGCATCATCATAAATGGGAAACTACGATTCAAAGAGCGTACAGAGATTATCATACCAAGTGATTCATATTATAGTTATGAGAATCTGCACTAAAGATCAAAAACCCATATACAATAAGTTTAGAATATATATATATATATATATATATATATATATATATATATATATATATATATATATATATATATATATATATATATATATATATATATATATATATATATATATATATATATATATTTATATATATATATATATATATATATATATATATATATATATATATATATATATATATTTTTTTTTTTTTTTTTTTTTTTTTCATACTTTGTCGCTGTCTCCCGCGTTTGCGAGGTAGCGCAAGGAAACAGACGAAAGAAATGGCCCCCCCCCCCCCCATACACATGTACATACGTCCACACACGCAAATATACATACCTACACAGCCTTCCATGGTTTACCCCAGACGCTTCACATGCCTTGATTCAATCCACTGACAGCACGTCAACCCCTGTATACCACATCGCTCCAATTCACTCTATTCCTTGCCCTCCTTTCACCCTCCTGCATGTTCAGGCCCCGATCACACAAAATCTTTTTCACTCCATCTTTCCACCTCCAATTTGGTCTCCCTCTTCTCCTCGTTCCCTCCACCTCCGACACATATATCCTCTTGGTCAATCTTTCCTCACTCATTCTCTCCATGTGCCCAAACCATTTCAAAACACCCTCTTCTGCTCTCTCAACCACGCTCTTTTTATTTCCACACATCTCTCTTACCCTTACGTTACTTACTCGATCAAACCACCTCACACCACACATTGTCCTCAAACATCTCATTTCCAGCACATCCATCCTCCTGCGCACATCTCTATCCATAGCCCACGCCTCGCAACCATACAACATTGTTGGAACCACTATTCCTTCAAACATACCCATTTTTGCTTTCCGAGATAATGTTCTCGACTTCCACACATTTTTCAAGGCTCCCAAAATTTTCGCCCCCTCCCCCACCCTATGATCCACTTCCGCTTCCATGGTTCCATCCGCTGACAGATCCACTCCCAGATATCTAAAACACTTCACTTCCTCCAGTTTTTCTCCATTCAAACTCACCTCCCAATTGACTTGACCCTCAACCCTACTGTACCTAATAACCTTGCTCTTATTCACATTTACTCTTAACTTTCTTCTTCCACACACTTTACCAAACTCAGTCACCAGCTTCTGCAGTTTCTCACATGAATCAGCCACCAGCGCTGTATCATCAGCGAACAACAACTGACTCACTTCCCAAGCTCTCTCATCCCCAACAGACTTCATACTTGCCCCTCTTTCCAGGACTCTTGCATTTACCTCCCTAACAACCCCATCCATAAACAAATTAAACAACCATGGAGACATCACACACCCCTGCCGCAAACCTACATTCACTGAGAACCAATCACTTTCCTCTCTTCCTACACGTACACATGCCTTACATCCTCGATAAAAACTTTTCACTGCTTCTAACAACTTGCCTCCCACACCATATATTCTTAATACCTTCCACAGAGCATCTCTATCAACTCTATCATATGCCTTCTCCAGATCCATAAATGCTACATACAAATCCATTTGCTTTTCTAAGTATTTCTCACATACATTCTTCAAAGCAAACACCTGATCCACACATCCTCTACCACTTCTGAAACCGCACTGCTCTTCCCCAATCTGATGCTCTGTACATGCCTTCACCCTCTCAATCAATACCCTCCCATATAATTTACCAGGAATACTCAACAAACTTATACCTCTGTAATTTGAGCACTCACTCTTATCCCCTTTGCCTTTGTACAATGGCACTATGTACGCATTCCGCCAATCCTCAGGCACCTCACCATGAGTCATACATACATTAAATAACCTTACCAACCAGTCAACAATACAGTCACCCCCCTTTTTAATAAATTCCACTGCAATACCATCCAAACCTGCTGCCTTGCCGGCTTTCATCTTCCGCAAAGCTTTTACTACCTCTTCTCTGTTTACCAAATCATTTTCCCTAACCCTCTCACTTTGCATATATATATATATATATATATATATATATATATATATATATATATATATATATATATATATATATATATATATATATATATATATATATTATTTTTTTTTGCTTTGTCGCTGTCTCCCGCGTTTGCGAGGTAGCGCAAGGAAACAGACGAAAAAAATGGGCCAACCCCCCCCCCCCATACACATGTATATACATACGTCCACACACGCAAATATACATACCTACACAGCTTTCCATGGTTTACCCCAGACAATTCACATGCCCTGATTCAATCCACTGACAGCACGTCAACCCCGGTATACCACATCGATCCAATTCACTCTATTCCTTGCCCTCCTTTCACCCTCCTGCATGTTCAGGCCCCGATCACACAAAATCTTTTTCACTCCATCTTTCCACCTCCAATTTGGTCTCCCACTTCTCCTCGTTCCCTCCACCTCCGACACATATATCCTCTTGGTCAATCTTTCCTCACTCATTCTCTCCATGTGCCCAAACAGTTTCAAAACACCCTCTTCTGCTCTCTCAACCACGCTCTTTTTATTTCCACACATCTATCTTACCCTTACGTTACTTACTCGATCAAACCACCTCACACCACACATTGTCCTCAAACATCTCATTTCCAGCACATCCATCCTCCTGCGCACAACTCTATCCATAGCCCACGCCTCGCAACCATACAACATTGTTGGAACCACTATTCCTTCAAACATACCCATTTTTGCTTTCCGAGATAATGTTCTCGACTTCCACACATTCTTCAAGGCTCCCAGGATTTTCGCACCCACCCCCACCCAATGATCCACTTCCGCTTCCATGGTTCCATCCGCTGCCAGATCCACTCCCAGATATCTAAAACACTTTACTTCCTCCAGTTTTTCTCCATTCAAACTTACCTCCCAATTGACTTGACCCTCAACCCTACTGTACCTAATTACCTTGCTCTTATTCACATTTACTCTTAACTTTCTTCTTTCACACACTTTACCAAACTCAGTCACCAGCTTCTGCAGTTTCTCACATGAATCAGCCACCAGTGCTGTATCATCAGCGAAAAACAACTGACTCACTTCCCAAGCTCTCTCGTCCCCAACAGACTTCATGCTTGCCCCTCTTTCCAAAACTCTTGCATTCACCTCCCTAACATCCCCATCCATAAACAAATTAAACAACCATGGAGACATCACACACCCCTGCCGCAAACCTACATTCACTGAGAACCAATCACTCTCCTCTCTTCCTACACGTACACATGCCTTACATCCTCGATAAAAACTTTTCACTGCTTCTAACAACTTGCCTCCCACACCATATATTCTTAATACCTTCCACAGAGCATCTCTATCAACTCCATCATATGCCTTCTCCAGATCCATAAATGCTACATACAAATCCATTTGCTTTTCTAAGTATTTCTCACATACATTCTTCAAAGCAAACACCTGATCCACACATCCTCTACCACTTCTGAAACCACACTGCTCTTCCCCAATCTGATGATCTGTACATGCCTTCACCCTCTCAATCAATACCCTCCCATATAATTTACCAGGAATACTCAACAGACTTATACCTCTGTAATTTGAGCACTCACTCTTATCCCCTTTGCCTTTGTACAATCGCACTATGCACGCATTCCGCCAATCCTCAGGCACCTCACCATGAGTCATACATACATTAAATAACCTTACCAACCAGTCAATAATACAGTCACCCAATTTTTTAATAAATTCCACTGCAATACCATCCAAACCTGCTGCCTTGCCGGCTTTCATCTTCCGCAAAGCTTTTACTACCTCTTCTCTGTTTACCAAATCATTTTCCCTAACCCTCTCACTTTGCACACCACCTCGACCAAAACACTCTATATCTGCCACTCTATCATCAAAAACATTCAACAAACCTTCAAAATACTTAATCCATCTCCTTCTCACATCACCACTACTTGTTATCACCTCCCCATTTGCGCCCTTCACTGAAGATCCCATTTGCTCCCTTGTCTTACGCACTTCCAACTTCCAACAAAGTTTTATGGTTGTGAGGCGTGGGCTATGGATAGAGTTGTGCGCAGGAGGGTGGATGTGCTGGAAATGAGATGTTTGAGGACAATGTGTGGTGTGAGGTGGTTTGATCGAGTAAGTAATGTAAGGGTAAGAGAGATGTGTGGAAATAAAAAGAGCGTGGTTGAGAGAGCAGAAGAGGGTGTTTTGAAATGGTTTGGTCACATGGAGAGAATGAGTGAGGAAAGATTGACCAACAGGATATATGTGTCGGAGGTGGAGGGAACGAGGAGAAGTGGGAGACCAAATTGGAGGTGGAGAGATGGAGTGAAAAAGATTTTGTGTGATCGGGGCCTTGACATCCAAGAGGGTGAAAGGCGGGCAAGGAATAGAGTGAATTGGATCGACGTGGTATACCGGGGTTGACGTGCTGTCAGTGGATTGAATCAGGGCATGTGAAGCGTCTGGGGTAAACCATGGAAAGTTGTGTGGGGCCTGGATGTGGAAAGGGAGCTGTGGTTTCGGCATTATTGCATAACAGCTAGAGACTGAGTGTGAACGAATTGGGCCTTTGTTGTCTTTTTCTAGTGCTACCTCGGACACATGAGGGGGGAGGGGGATGGTATTCTATGTGTGGCGAGGTAGCAATGGGAATGAATAAAGGCAGACAGTGTGAATTGTGTGCATGGGTATATATGTATGTGTCTGTGTGTGTATATATATGTGTACATTGAGATGTATAGGTATGTATATTTGCGTGTGTGGACGTGTATGTATATACATTGTGTATGGGGGTGGGTTGGGCCATTTCTTTCGTCTGTTTCCTTGCGCTACCTCGCAAACGCGGGAGACAGCGACAAAGCCAAATGATAACATATATATATATATATATATATATATATATATATACATATATATATATACATATACATATATATATATATATACGAATAAAGTGCATATGAACGCGCACCTTCATAGAACATACAAACCTCCAACAGCCAGGATCGAACCCGGGACCCCTGTGCAAGAGGGAGGCATGCTAACCGCTAGGCTATGGGACTGTATAATAGGAAACAACTATTCGAAATACTGAGTACTCGAATACCCTTCGTCTCACAATGGTGAGCAACGGGGTCTATATTCCGAACAGACGCACATAGCCAGCTGATCAATTAACACGTAATCCAATAACGCTCTCTGGCCATCTCTCCTACTTACATACGTATACTTATGTATATCTCGCTTTTTAAACAAGGTATTCCCAATCACCAGTCCTTTTTCAGCACATAAATCTACAAGCTCTTCACCATTTCCATTTACAACACTGAACACCCCATGTATACCAATTATTCCCTCAACTGCCACATTTCTCATCTTTGCATTCAAATCACCCATCACTATAACCCGGTCTTGTGCATCAAAACCACTAACACACTCATTCAGCTGCTCCCAAAACACTTGCCTCTCATGATCTTTCTTCTCATGCCCAGGTGCATATGCACCAATAATCACCCATCTCTCTCCATCAACTTTCAGTTTTACCCATATCAATCTAGAATTTACTTTCTTACACTCTATCATATACTCCCACAACTCCCGTTTCAGGAGTAGTGCTACTCCTTCCCTTGCTCTTGTCCTCTCACTAACCCCTGACTTTACTCCCAAGACTTTCCCAAACCACTCTTCCCCTTTACCCTTGAGCTTCGTTTCACTCAGAGCCAAAACATCCACGTTCCTTTCCTCAAACACACTACCTATCTCTCCTTTTTTCTCATCTTGGTTACATCCACACACATCCAGACACCCCAGTCTGAGCCTTCGAGGAGGATGAGCAGTCCCCGCGTGACCCCTTCTTCTGTTTCCCCTTTTAGAACGTTTAAATACAAGGAGGGTATGGTTTCTGGCCCCCCGCTCCCGTCTCCTTTAGTCGCCTTCTACGACATGTGAGGAATGCGTGGGAAGTATTCTTACTCCCCTATCCCCTGGGGATATATATATATATATATATATATATATATATATATATATATATATATATATATATATATATATATATATATATATATATATATATATATATATATATGTATATAATAAAATATATATATATATATATATATATATATATATATATATATATATATATATATATATATATATGTATATAATGAAATATATATATATATATATATATATATATATATATATATATATATATATATATATATATATATATTTATTTTTTTTAATTATTATACTTTGTCGCTGTCTCCCGCGTTTGCGAGGTAGCGCAAGGAAACAGACGAAAGAAATGGCCCAACCCGCCCCCCCCCCATACACATGTATATACATACGTCCACACACGCAAATATACATACCTACACAGCTTTCCATGGTTTACCCCAGACGCTTCACATGCCTTGATTCAATCCACTGACAGCACGTCAACCCCGGTATACCACATCGCTCCAATTCACTCTATTCCTTGCCCTCCTTTCACCCTCCTGCATGTTCAGGCCCCGATCACACAAAATCTTTTTCACTCCATCTTTCCACCTCCAATTTGGTCTCCCTCTTCTCCTCGTTCCCTCCACCTCCGACACATATATCCTCTTGGTCAATCTTTCCTCACTCATTCTCTCCATGTGCCCAAACCACTTCAAAACACCCTCTTCTGCTCTCTCAACCACGCTCTTTTTATTTCCACACATCTCTCTTACCCTTACGTTACTCACTCGATCAAACCACCTCACACCACACATTGTCCTCAAACATCTCATTTCCAGCACATCCATCCTCCTGCGCACAACTCTATCCATAGCCCAAGCCTCGCAACCATACAACATTGTTGGAACCACTATTCCTTCAAACATACCCATTTTTGCTTTCCGAGATAATATTCTCGACTTCCACACATTCTTCAAGGCCCCCAGAATTTTCGCCCCCTCCCCCATCCTATGATCCACTTCCGCTTCCATGGTTCTATCCGCTGCCAGATCCACTCCCAGATATCTAAAACACTTCACTTCCTCCAGTTTTTCTCCATTCAAACTCACCTCCCAATTGACTTGACCCTCAACCCTACTGTACCTAATAACCTTGCTCTTATTCACATTTACTCTTAACTTTCTTCTTCCACACACTTTACCAAACTCAGTCACCAGCTTCTGCAGTTTCTCACATGAATCAGCCACCAGCGCTGTATCATCAGCGAACAACAACTGACTCACTTCCCAAGCTCTCTCATCCCCAACAGACTTCATACTTGCCCCTATTTCCAAAACTCTTGCATTTATATTTATATATATATATATATATATATATATATATATATATATATATATATATATATATATATATATATATATATATATATGTATATATATATATATATATATATATATATATATATATATATATATATATATATATATATATATATATATATATATATATATATATATATATATATATATATATATATATATATATATATATATATATATATATATATATATATATATATATATATATATATATATATTTTATATCTATTTTACTTTGTCGCTGTCTCCCGCGTTTGCGAGGTAGCGCAAGGAAACAGACGAAAGAAATGGCCCAACCCACCCCCATACACAATGAATATACATACACGTCCACACACGCAAATATACATACCTATACATCTCAATGTACACATATATATACACACACAGACACATATATATATACCCATGCACACAATTCACACTGTCTGCCTTTATTCATTTCCACCGCCACCTCCCCACACATGGAATACCATCCACCTCCCCCCTCATGTGTGCGAGGTAGCATTAGGAAAAGACAACAAAGGCCCCATTCGTTCACACTCAGTCTCTAGCTGTCATGCAATAATGCCCGAAACCACAGCTCCCTTTCCACATCCAGGCCCCACACAACTTTCCATGGTTTACCCCAGACGCTTCACATGCCTTGATTCAATCCACTGACAGCACGTCAACCCCGGTATACCGCATAGATCCAAGTCACTCTATTCCTTGCCCTCCTTTCACCCTCCTGCATGTTCAGGCTCCGATCACACAAAATCTTTTTCACTCCATCTTTCCACCTCCAATTTGGTCTCTCTCTTCTCCTTGTTCCCTCCACCTCCGACACATATATCCTCTTGGTCAATCTTTCCTCACTAATCCTCTCCATGTGCCCAAACCACTTCAAAACACCCTCTTCTGCTCTCTCAACCACGCTCTTTTTATTTCCACACATCTCTCTTACCTTTACGTTACTCACTCGATCAAACCACCTCACACCACACATTGTCCTCAAACATCTCATTTCCAGCACATCCATCCTCCTGCGCACAACTCTAACCATAGCCCACGCCTCGCAACCATACAACATTGTTGGAACCACTATTCCTTCATACATACCCATTTTTGCTTTCCGAGATAATGTTCTCGACTTCCACACATTCTTCAAGGCCCCCAGAATTTTCGCCCCCTCCCCCACCCTATGATCCACTTCCGCTTCCATGGTTCCATCCGCTGCCAGATCCACTCCCAGATATCTAAAACACTTCACTTCCTCCAGTTTTTCTCCATTCAAACTCACCTCCCAATTGACTTGACCCTCAACCCTACTGTACCTAATAACCTTGCTCTTATTCACATTTACTCTTAACTTTCTTCTTCCACACACTTTACCAAACTCAGTCACCAGCTTCTGCAGTTTCTCACATGAATCAGCCACCAGCGCTGTATCATCAGCGAACAACAACTGACTCACTTCCCAAGCTCTCTCATCCCCAACAGACTTCATACTTGCCCCTCTTTCCAAAACTCTTGCATTTACCTCCCTAACAACCCCATCCATAAACAAATTAAACAACAATGGAGACATCACACACCCCTGCCGCAAACCTACATTCACTGAGAACCAATCACTTTCCTCTCTTCCTACACGTACACATGCCTTACATCCTCGATAAAAACTTTTCACTGCTTCTAACAACTTTCCTCCCACACCATATATTCTTAATACCTTCCACAGAGCATCTCTATCAACTCTATCATATGCCTTCTCCAGATCCATAAATGCTACATACAAATCCATTTGCTTTTCTAAGTATTTCTCACATACATTCTTCAAAGCAAACACCTGATCCACACATCCTCTACCACTTCTGAAACCACACTGCTCTTCCCCAATCTGATGCTCTCCTTCACCCTCTCAATCAATACCCTCCCATATAATTTACCAGGAATACTCAACAAACTTATACCTCTGTAATTTGAGCACTCACTCTTATCCCCTTTGCCTTTGTACAATGGCACTATGCACGCATTCCGCCAATCCTCAGGCACCTCACCATGAGTCATACATATATTAAATAACCTTACCAACCAGTCAACAATACAGTCACCCCCTTTTTTAATAAATTCCACTGCAATACCATCCAAACCTGCTGCCTTGCCGGCTTTCATCTTCCGCAAAGCTTTCACTACCTCTTCTCTGTTTACCAAATCATTTTCCCTAACCCTCTCACTTTGCACACCACCTCGACCAAAACACCCTATATATTTTGAATGTGTTTGATATATATATATATATATATATATATATATATATATATATATATATATATATATATATATATATATATATATATATATATATATATATATATATATTTATATATATATATATATATATATAAGCACAACTGAACCATATTGTGTTGCATGGTTTCTAACGAAGCACAAGGAGAAAGAACGACTTTGAAAAAAATTCAGAAGCACTTCAGGATCAAGATCAGAGGGAGGAACAACCATCAAAAGCTGAAAAAAACTACAACTATATAGTCAAGGTAAGAAGAGAAAGATATGTAATAGCAAGAAAATAAAGATATCAAAAAAATTACAACAAACCTGAAAGCTTCTTAGCATATTTATTGACTCTTCAAGAAAACCATGAAAGATACCGAAAATAACTCAGAAATAATGTATATCAGTCCCAGCCAGAAATCATGAGCTATTACCCATTATACTGCAGTAGAGAAATATGAAACATGCAGGGAACAACAACAGAAATATTCATGAGAATACTTGGAATGTGGTTCAGACCAGTCCCAAATGAATATGTAACGCAGTTGGCAAATTATGTACTGCTAGCATGGTATTCTCGTTGAAGATACTCTCTCTCTCTCTCTCTCTTTCTCTCTCTCTCTCTCTCTCTCTCTCTCTCTCTCTCTCTCTCTCTCTCTCTCTCTCTCTCTCTGCAAATACTGTATAGAGTAATGATCAACACATGTTGCATGTTGTTCTTAATTTTGTTGTTATCTGGCTGATGCAGTTGTTATTGTTTTGTCCGACGATGGGGAAAGAGATAAATGTCAATATTGTTAACCTTTTTGTCGACCTTGCAATAATAGGTCGTACCATTGTAAGCCAGAGGTCAATCCTTTAATACAGGTTCGTTGTGAGTTTATCCTGTTTTATCTGTTGGGGGATCATATAATATTCCATTGCAAGTCCCTTACTTTAGTCATATTCAGTTCCTCTTTACAGTGTCAAAGGTCAGAGGAGCCATGGTGATTGTGGTCGGCGAACGTCTCTTCGGATCATTTTGTCCATGTTGCCAGCCGTATGATGCTCTAACTCTGTCCCTTCCCCATGTGGGATAGGAGGCCTGGACTCGACCAACATATTTAGTATTATCGTTGTCCTCAGAGTTGTGGATGGTGTAACTGCTGTTGTTGGGAAGCGCTGCCTCGATTATCGTTGTTCCTGAGTTGTTGATGGTTCCAATTGCTGCTGCTCCTTGCTATTATGGCGGCGCAGCCGGCCGTACACGACTCACCAAGGAGACCTGTAGTTCTCAGGTTGACTGGAGTAACTTGTTAGTGCAACGAGCTTTTCAACATTTTTGAACACGACAGTGTGTCCCCCCCCCAATCAGCTCGAAGCTACGACTCTTGAGCACGACAGTACGACCCCTGAGCACGATGACATGACCTTTGAGAATGACTCTGGGACACTTGGACACAACAGTGAGACTCTTGAGCATGAGGTTACGACCCTTGAGAACTACGCTGCGACCCGTCAGCAAGACAGTATGGCAATCCAGCACTAAATTGCGACCCTGAGCATCGATATTGGAAAAAAAAGGAAATTGATCGTAATTCCCAGCCCGGATATCATCACTTGTATCGCAGATAAACATACGGAATTCATCATTCGAGACAAAACTGTAAATCATCCAGAGGATCATCAGTTCACCAACGACTCGCAGTGCAGTTTTCGACAAACTCGTTCGTCTCTGAAGTTCTACTTGAAATGTTTTGCGATATGATCAATATGGATAATGACAGTAAAATAGGCGATGATGTATATTTAGATTTGTCAGGAACGAACCATGAAAGTCCTACATCAGTGTCTAGTAGCAGTAGTATAGATGGTGGTGTGCGTCCATGTATAAAAGAATGGGTTGACTGGCCATAACTATACGCAGTGATTGAACGGTCAAGCCTAATAATGGTTTACCTTAACTGGTCTTGCCATGTATATCAGTAACATTGCTCATGTGATTCGAGCTGCAAGACAAGAAAATTCACAGATGATAAAAATCGAGAAAATAAAGTTAGTGAACCACAACCACAGCTCCAAGCTGATACACTGGACTGAAGAAATGACTTTACGGTAAGTGCAAACTTTTACACAATGGTGGTAACACAGAGAAGGAAAGCTACAGTCACAGTTATGTTGAGCTGTGTGATATCAACGAAGAAACAAAATAAGTTGCATTAATACTTGATGACCTGAGCCACGCAAGCAGCATGGAGAAGTAGTACAAAGAAAGATACGGGCAAATTATTTAGGTTTCATAAGTAATTCATTCCAATATAAGTTTAAGTAAGTAATCCTCACACTCTTCAATTCACTGGTTTCTTCTCACCTGAAGTACTATACTCAGTTTTCGTAATCCTTCTTAACGATGAAGCAAAAATAGACAAACAGATTATTGAAGAGAAACAAATTCCACGAGAGCCGATGACATATATTCAACGTAATCACCTCTCTCTCTCTCTCTCTCTCTCTCTCTCTCTCTCTCTCTCTCTCTCTCTCTCTCTCTCTCTCTCTCTCTCCAATGAAAGAAGAAGGTTGAGAAGACAATTCATTAGTCTTCATAAAAGAACGTACATAACACTAGATTTCACTCATGTTAAAGATCGCAAATTCGTTGGTTAACATTGACATGATTGTTAACGAGGAATGACTTAAAGAGTTACAATAGTTGAAAGTCACGCCAGAGATACATTTAAGGAGAGAATTGACGAATAGTTCGCTTCAAGTTTGGAAGACTTAAATTATTCGTGTCTTCTTGGTAACATTAGATTTTGAGGTTTTCGTGTTTGAGACATATGTTTACTTGAGTTTGCATGAGAAAGACGGACAACAGGAGGCCTGATTGGCCCACGACTGGGTTGTCTGAAAAAAAAGAAAATCTTGATATAACTTGACAAAAAACATTCGTTCCGCTCATTAGTTTTTTAAGCTATCACCGACACCCCGCTGCTGCCCATTAGCTTTCTAGTGTCCCTGTTATTGTTGTCGTTTATATTTCTATTTCTGGCGTTTTTCTCAGAGTATACTTGAATTCATAGAATATTTTTCATAACGATTTTTTGAAGGATTTATATTTTTAGTATTCACTACCTCTGACCTCTGACGGTGCTCAAGACACCTACAGGAAAAGAAGCTTTTTCCCACCTCTGTACTACGTCTTTTAGCTTTGAGTTTTACTCCATTTGTCCTAGTAACAGCGTTTTATCTTATTTCGAAAAGATGCTCGTGGTTTACTTTATTGAACTTGTTCAGAATTTTGAACACTTGGATTAAGTCTCCACGAAGTTTACATTTTTTAAGTGAGAAGAGACCCAGTCGTTATCGCCACTCTTTGTATGCCAGATTTCTAAGGGGTAGGATCTTCGTACTTGCTCTAATATTTTCTCGTCTTTTCATAGTTTGGGGACTAAAACTGGACTGCTTATTCAAGGTGTGGTCTTACTAGAGGATTATAAACTGTGAGAATTGTTTCTGGTGTCATTTGGCACCTGACTATCCGATAATGTTTTGTAGAATATTTTTGTTATGGGGTATGTCAGCTGTCTTCTGACCTTTAAAAATCTTGGAGCTAAGTTATCTGGGCAGTTGGATTTGTTAGGATTTAATTGGTCCAAGTACTTAAGTACTTCAGAGCTCTTTATTTATCTAACCTTCAACTCTTCTTCATCAGATCCTTGAAACATTTTATTGGTCGCGGTTTTCGAGATATTTCTTCAATTGTGAATATAGAGTTTAAAGAATAATTTAGTATGTTAGCCATTTCCTTGTTGTCAGTAGTTAATGTGTCATCTTCATTTCGTAATGATCCAATTCCTTCTTTTTCCTGTCTTCCTTTTTCTTGTATATTTAAAGAATTCTTTAGGGTTATTCTTAACTTTCAAGGATATTCATTTTTCTTCGTCGCGTCTACTCTTACACTCACTTTGGATGTTGATTAATTCCTGGTGGTTTTCATCGGTTCCCATTGATTTGAATTTCTTACATAATTTTCTTCTTTTGGCGAATTAATCCTTCTATTCTCCTATTCATCCATGATGGTTTTGAAATATTGCAAGTTCTCTTCGTTTATCCATGCAATGTATTTATTCTTCAATCTTGAGTGGTGTGTTTCTAGAATTATTCCACATTACCTCTACTGTGTAAAAGTCAAGAAGTTTGTCCAATGCGTACTGCGAATTTCTTGTTTAATGTTTTCAAAAGTCGCTCGTCTGAAATCTGAGACCAAGAGTTTGTTGTCATTTATTTCATGATCTCTATCTATCTCTATTTAATCAAACTGTGATCGCTGTTTGACAAACTGTCTCTTACTTCGCAAGAGTTGATTAAGTTTTTGTCACTGGTGAGGACAAGATCAAGAATGTTTTTACCTCTTGTTGTTTTCCTAAGTAACTGTTATAGAAAATCGTCTTCAATTGATTCCTTTAGCCTCGCTCCCTCTCGGTCACCTGCTGACATGTTTCATTATAGTTTTGATTTCACTGTATAGTATCTTATCGTTGTCTTCTCTTTTCTTAGGGGGCTGTAAATATCGCCGAAACGTAGTTTACTTTTGAACTTGTCAGTAATGTTAATATACAGAGGTTCGTAAGTGTGTGTGTCTACTTTGCCTATCTTAATAGCAATTAATTTGTTATCAACGTAGATCAAAACTCCACCACCTACCCTGTACAAGCGACCTTTCGTAAATAGTTTGTATCCAGGTATTGCTAACTCGGCAATTAAGTGTTTATTTTCAGAGTTTACCCAAGTTTCTGAGATTCCAATAATGTTCACTTTTTTAGTAACTGCATAGGATATAAGTTCATTGCGTTTCGTAATGATGCTCCGGGCATTTGTGTATATTACACCTCTTCTCTTCTGAATTGAACTCTAGATTAAATTCACCTTTTTTCCTGTCAGTATGTGTTTGTATTATCACTGTTCATGTCTGCATGTGCAACAACGGGAGAGTGATGGTTCTTCATCTGTTTGGGGTTCGCCGTCTTACTCTGACCCTCCCTGTACTGGAGCCTACCAGAATTGTTCCTAAAAGTTACCTGAGAGTTGACCTGTACCTGCGCTAAGCCACTGCTTATGCTGCCCGAGTTGTCCCCAGCTGACCCTACTTGACCTTTCTTTGCTACTTCCTCTATCTGTGAGGTTACCGTTATCAACCGAGGTTCCCTACCGGAAAAGTCCCATCCATCTTCTACCTTGTTCCATAGATCCCGTTCACATTCAGATTCCCCCTGCACCGACCTACCCACTGAAGCTACTCCCTCACCCTCCGCCACGCTCCTTGTTCCTTCGTCAGCTAGACTGTGATTTGGTCTCGTAAGTCGCTTATCTCTATGGAAAAAACCTAATATTCTCATCCAGTACTCTGCCAAGGTGGGCTTTCCCTATTCCATTTAAGTGAAGACCATCCCTAGCGTACAGAAATCTATCATGACTAAGATGGTCCCACAGTTCTACACTAAACACACTATCTTCCTCCCTACAGAAAGCTACGATGATTCTGTTATCCCCAACATTCTACTGAGGATACAGGAATCGATGTCATACCTTGGCAGCAACTCCGATACCATAAGCTGCCTACGACTTTCCTTGAGTTAGTTGATAAGTTCCCTATACTTTGCTACTGTTTCTTCCCATCTCCCATTGACTGCATGCTCGTCTCAACCAGAACGACAAAAATCACAACCTCAGGATTGTTTGAGACTATGTTGTCAAACTTATCCAGGACGTGTTCTATCTTATCACCTGCATAACACAAGTTCTTCCTATTTCTACCCTTCGCACAGAACTCCTGGTCCTGGTGTCTGACTATAGAGTCACCGACGAGGATGATGCTACGATTGTCCTGTATGTTTGCCTTTGTAGTGTGACCACAGTCGTTTCTGTGTCTAGACTTTTCTATCATTTACTAGAAGGACTCAAAAGGACCCCAGTGGTCAGCATTCTGTTTGTATTCCTCTGTAGTCATTAGTATCAGTGCCAGGCAAATCCTTACATCAATACCAGGTTTGGAACGAGGTTAAAATTGTATTAGTAACTGGCTGTACAGCGAGACAGGTCGTTATATCAGTATCAGGCAGTACGGAGGGGCAGGTCCTTTCATCAGTACCAGGATGTACAGCGAGGCAGGTCCAATACCACCATTAAGATAAAATTCCATGTATTTCCTGGTTAATTAATTAATAAATCCTTGTTGAGAGCTGCTCTGTGACACTGCCCAGTGAAGCATCAAAGTAAATTGCCAATATAAATTTAACCCAATTTATCTTTTTTTCTGCCATTAATTTTTCTTTTTATTGTTGACCGGTCCTGATATATATTTTGTTCACTCAAAAGCCAATAAACTCTATTGATGATATATCACCACATTCAAAATTCATCCTCAGGTCACTGATAAGGCCTTTAAATCATTAATCTAGCATTTCGGTCCTTTTGATGACCTAATTAGCAATGAGGTTTTAATGATCTAACTAGGTCTAAGTGAGCTAACTGGAAGTTAAGTCTTAATGCGCTAATTTGTATAATGTTTTCATGACTTTATAGTTAGTTCGTTGCCGTCAGAGAACATACATGAAAAGACCATTTAGCGTTGCGCATACGTACATGAAGAACACTCAAGCAGCATATCTGTACGCAAAGACCACTAAACATCGCGAAGATAAACAGGAATACCACTCAACGCTGCGTATATTTACACGAAGACCATTCAGAGCTGTGCATATGTACATAACGAACGCTCAATTCTATGTATATGTACACGACGACCATTCAACGCTGCGTAACTATACAAGGAGACCAATCCGCGTTGCGGATATGTACGTAACTACCACTCCTCGCTGTGTATATATGCAATTAACGACCACTCTTCGCTGTGTTTGTATATGTAACGACTTCACCATGCTGTCTGTATGTACACAAGGACCACTAAACGCAGCATTTATATACATAACGACGACTCATTGCTGAAATGTATATGCAAGAAGACCGCTCAACTCTAGGTGTATCTACATTATCATCATTCAACATTGCGTATTTGTACACGACGACCACTCAACTCTGCGTATATGTACACCATGACCACTCTTCGCTGTGTATAATGTACTACACGACCACTCAACCCTGCGTCTACGAACACGACGATTAGTTTACGTTGCGTACATGTATGTAACAATCACCCAACCCTGCTTACATGTACATGACGACCCCTCAGCGCTATGTATGTGTACACGACGACCATTCAACGCTGTATACATGCACCGTACACCTACTCAACGCTGCCTTCATAGCCAGACTCTCATAAAATAAACGAGTTCCTCTCCCGAGCCCATAATATATATGGCGTACGGCGAAATTCATTCCTTCCCTTTCCTTTCAATAATGAAATTCTTTTCTCTGGGGTTCACCCCCACCCTAAGTTATGGGGAGCAAGGCCCCGTATCCCTAGATCGGTACACCATACTATTTTTTCTCACAATTATCCTGAGAGCATCTGCGATAGGGTCGTACAGTATTAAGATAATATTCCTCATTATCAGTCAGTAACAATATATTTATTGTATAGATTAACATAATTTTGTGAGAATTATAATAACAGACGCAAAGATTTATGCAAGAAAAATATATCTACTACGATTTCCACCGTGGAAACAAGACGTTTAATTTTTCAGGCCGAGCGACGATATTGAACATAATCTTGGCTTGTGTTTTCACCAAAGGGATACAACTACAACACAAGACGTGACCTTCGTTTTAAACAACAGCTGCTATGTTCAACCGTAATGAGACATTCTTGGTTTGTTTTCTCAGCAGAAGCAAGAACATTACACCCAGTGTACATTGAACCAGGTCAGAGGTCACTGTTATACCGAATCAAAGGTCACTGGTACACTACAACGGGTCAAAGGTCACTGGTACAGTACAACGGGTCAAAGGTCACTAGTATGTTACACTGGGACAGATGCCACGGTTTTCCCTTATCGGGTCACAGATCACACGAGAAAAGTTACGTGTTGTTGTTTTGGCTGAATCAGAACATATCGTTGATATCTCAAACGTGATCTTGGATTCAGTTTCCATTAAGTAATGAGTAATGAGATTATCAAGTTATTGAGAAACTTTACTAAACTGATTAATGGAAGACTGTTGTGTATTGTGGAGCTAAGATTAATTAGACTCGGGACTTGGATAGATTACAACTTCCTCAAGTGTTCCGTCAACATCAAAGAGAAACACTTCAGGTTGTTCATATCATTACACGTCAGGAGGTCTATGAACAACCTTACGCATGAACAATTACTAAGAAGGTACAATACCAGATAGTAATTATAATCGATCGATTATCGTAAAATATAACAAGTCAGCAAAAGGATATCTAGTAAAGTAAAGATGTTACATAGAAATATCATATATATCGAGCTAAAACTTTCTGAGGTCTCAAAAAATTTCAAAGAAAAATTAGCAAAATTCACATGAATATAACAGAAACATGACAGGTCATATCCCTTTGATATGCATACAATTGACACATCAAAGGAATAACTAGAAAATGGTTCGGATGCATTTTCTGGATATCCCTCTGTTACAAAAAAAGTTAGAATTTGCAAAACTTTTCAAAGTATACACATGGGAAATGAAAACTAAAAATTTTACTTGTATCCTACCTAACCCTAACAAAACTGCACCAATACGTAAAGTTTCCTTGAAATTCAGCTCATCCTAAACGGATGTTAAACAACGAAATTCTATTCATTCAAATTGAAAAATATATTTTGTTTTTCATTTTCCTTTGATCATCAGCACTTTTGAAATAATGTATATAATACATTTTGTAACATTACAAATAGTTCTTAGCATATACTTTACATTAGAAACATATTTATAAAAAGTTAGAAATATCTTCTTTTAACCTAAGATTATGAAATACTGATTGACTATTGCTTAGAAAGAGTTAATGGGATCGTGACATGGCAGAGGTTGTACTGCGTTTGGGTTGAGAGAGCATTGGTCATCGTATTTTCTCAGATGATCTCACAATATGCAAACTGCACCGAATGCAAGCTTTCTCCATGGCCTTTCAGGAATTCCTTTGGAGATGTATCACAAGGGTAAACAATGAAGTGTATGTAAGAACAACTGTGAGTAGTGGTGCGCTATGTAGGCAAACCCTATTCAATTCCTGTCTTAGGGAGCACCCTTTATTACTCTTGCCTTAGCTCCAAAACTTTTCGTAAATATCAGTCCTTTCCTTCCTTGACCTCGCAGATGGAAACGGTAAAGAATACAGCAAGTTTCGTGTACAATATCCTGCAAGAGTTGCCAAGAGTATGGTGAAACATAACGGAGATTAACTTTAGGGAACTCAAAAAACAGGGCTGATATAAGATATCACAGGAAATTATATAAAAGCGTAAAGGGGAAAAATGGTTTGGAAACCTATTTTGTGTAAAGTCAGGGGTTGGTGAAAGGACAAGAGCTAAGGAAGGAGTAGCACTACTTCTGAAGCAGGAGTTGTGGGAGCGTGACAGAGTGCAAGGAAGTAAAGATTAGATTGATATAGGTAAAACTGAAAGTGGATGACAAGAGATGGATGATTACTGGTTCTTATGCACCTAATCATGAGAAGGCAAGTGTTTTGGGAGCAGCTGCGTGAGTGTGTCAGCAGGTATAGTGCATGAGACCGAGTATTAGTGGTGGGTGATTTGAATGCAAAGATGAGTAAAGTGGAAGTTCAGGGAATAATTGGTGCACATGGGGTATTAAATGTTGTGAATGGAAATGGTTAAGAGTTCGCGAATATGTGTACTGATGAAAGACTTGTGTCTGGGAATACCTGGTTTAAAAAGAGATATATATATATATATATATATATATATATATACAAGATACGTATGTCAGAAGAGATGGTCAACGGGCATCATTAGATTACGTATTAATTGATAGGCGTTTAAAGAGAGACTTTTGGATGTAACTGTGCTGAGAGGGGCAGCTGGTGGGATGTCTGATCACTTTCAGAAAAGAAAAAGAATGTTGGGGAGAAGGGAGTGGTGAGAGCAAGTGAGCTTGGAAAGGAGACGTGTGTGAAGAAGTACCAAGAGAGACTAAGTGTAGAACAGCAATTTGTGAGAGCAAATGAAGTGAGGGGAGTGGGCGAGGAATGGGATGTTATTAGGGAAGTAGTGATGGCAAGTGCAAGAGATGCATGAGGTATGAGAAAGGTTGGGGTTGGGCAGATTCGAGAGGGTAGTGAGTGGTTGAATGAAGAAGCTAAATTGTTAGTGAAATAGTAGAGAGGCACTTGGACAATGCTTACAAGGAAGGAATGCAAATGACTGGGAGATGTAAAAAAAAAATAAACAAAGCAGTAGGTAATGAGGAATGCACAATGGTTAGAAAAGAGGGCCAATGAGAGTTGGGGGTAAAATAGTACTATCAAACTTTACGGAGAATGAAAAGATGTTCTGGAAGATGGTAAATAACGTGCGTAAGACAAGAGAACAATTGGGAATATCAGTGAAGGTGGTAAGTGATAACAGGTAGTGATGGAGTGATGAAAAGATGGAGTGAAAGTTTCGAATGATTGTTGAATATTTTCATGATAGAGTGGCAGATATGGGGTGTTTTGCTCGGAGTGGTGCACAAAGTGAGGGAGTCAGGAGTGGTTTGGTGAAAAGAAAGCAAGTGGTGGATGCCTTGCGGAAAATGAAATCCGGCACGGCGACAGGAGTAACTGGTATTGCAGATGAATTCATTAAGAAAGGGGATGACCGTTGTTGTTGATTCTTTGGTAAGGGTATTCGGTATATTTGTGAATCTAGGTGAAGTGCCTGAGGATTGGCGGAATACATGTATAGTGTTCCTGTACAAAGGCAAATGGAGTAAAGGTGAGTGTTCGAATTACAGAGGCATAAGTTTGTTGAGTATTCCTGGAAATTTGTATGGGATGGTATTGATTGAGTGGGTGATGGCATTTACATAGCATCAGATTTGGGAGGAGCAGTGTGGCTTTAGATGTTGTAGAGGATGTGTGGATCAGGTGTTTACTTTGAAGAATGTATGGGTGAAATACTTAGAATAAAAGATAGACTTGTATGCAGCATCTATGGATCTGGAGAAGGCATATGATAGGATTGATATACTTTGTGGAATGTCTGAAGAATATATGGTTTGGGAGGTAAGCTGCTAGATGCACAAAGAATTTTTTTCAAGGGTGTAAGGCATGTAGTCGAGAGGGAAGAAAGGAGACTGATTGGTTCCAAGTGAAGGTTGATCTGCGCCAGGGGTGTATGATGTCCCCCTGGCTGTTTATCTTGTTTATAAATGGGTTGGTTTGGGAGGTAAATGCAAGAAATTTAGAGAAAGGGGCGAATATGCAGTCTGTGGGGGATGAGTGGGTCAGGGAAGTGAGTCATTTTTTGTTTGCCGATGATACAAAACTGGTGGCTGATTCGAGTGAGAAACTGCAGAAGTGGGTGATCGAGTTTGGAAGTGTGTGAAAGGAGAAAGTTGAGAGTAAATGTGAATAAAAGCAAGGTTATTAGGTTCAGCAAGGTTGAGGGACAAGTTAGTTGGGATGTAAGTTTGAATGGAGAAAAATTGGAGGAATTGAAGTGTTTTAGATATCTGGGAGTGGACTTAGCAGCAAATGGAACCATTGAAGCAGAAGTGAATTATGGTAGGGGAGGGAATGTTGGTTCTGGGTGTGATGAAGAATGTGTGGAAAGAGAGATCGTTATCCCGGAGGGCAAAAATGGGTATGTTTGAAGGAATAGTACTTCCAACAATGATAAATGGTTCTGAAGCATGGTCTATAAATAGGGTTGCACGGAATAGGGTAGATGTGCTGGAAACGAAGTGTTTGAGGACAATATGTGGTGCGAGGTGGTTTGATCGAGTAAGAAATGTAAGGGATAAAAAGATGTTTGGCAATTAAAAGAGAGTGGTTGAGAGAGCAGAAGAGGGTTCATTGAAATGGTTTGGACATATGGAGAGAATGACTGAGGAAAGGTTGACAAAGAAGATATACGTGTCAGAGGAAGAGGAAACAAAGAGAAGCGGGAGACCAAATTGGAGGTCGAAGGATAGAGTGAAATGATTTTGAGCGATTGGGGCCTGAACATGCAGGAAGGTGAACGGCGTGCACTTAATAGAGTGAACTGGAACGATATGGTGTACTGGGACCGACATGCTGTTAATGGACTGAACCAGTGCACGTAAAACGTTTAGGGGAAAGCTAGGACAGGTCTGTGGGGACTGGATGTGAATAGGGAGCTGTGATTTTGGTGCATTACACGTGATACCTAGAGACTGAGTATGGGTGGATGTGGCCTTTTTACGTTTGTTTCCTTCCTGGGGCTACCTCGTTGACGCAGGGGGTGGTGATGCTGTTTCCTGTGGGGGGGTTGCACCAGGAATGGATGAAGGCGAGCAACTATGAATATGTAAAGGTGTATGTATATACGTATATGTGTTCATGTGTGTATATGCATGTATGTGCCGATATATATGTGTATATGTATGTACATGTATACGAATATGCGTGTATGAATATATGTATATATGTGAGTGGCTGGGTCTTCGTTTTTTCCTGGCGCTACCTTGCTGACCCAGGACAAGGTGATCAAGTATAACAGGGTAGGAAAGTTTTACGTTTTTTATTCCTGATTAATAATCGTTATTTCATAATTGTTTATGTCTAAAAATACTGCTAATGGCTATAATTTCCAGGAAACTTTGTTTTTGTGAGAAAAAGTGATATTTTTAGTTTTACTTATTCTCGGACAATTCCAGATAGATTCTCTACTGAATAGCTGATATAGAACGTTCTGGAAATTTCTAGTTATATATACAAATATATATATATATATATATATATATATATATATATATATATATATATATATATATATATATATATATATATATATATATATATATATATATATATATATATGTATATATATATATATATATATATATATATATATATATATATATATATATATATGTATATATATATATATATATATATATATATATATATATATATATATATATATATATATATATATATATATATATATATATATATATATATATATATTTATATATATCATTAAATTTTAGGGAGAATAAAAAGATGTTCTGGAAGGAGGTAAATAAAGTGCGTAAGACAAGGGAGCAAATGGGAACTTCAGTGAAGGGCGCAAATGGGGAGGTGATAACAAGTAGTGGTGATGTGAGAAGGAGATGGAGTGAGTATTTTGAAGGTTTTTTGAATGTGTTTGATGATAGAGTGGCAGATATATGGTGTTTTGGTCGAGGTGGTATGCAAAGTGAGAGGGTTAGAGAGGGTGATTTGGTAAATAGAAAAGAGGTAGTAAAAGCTTTGCGGAAGATGAAAGCCGGCAAGGCAGCGGGTTTGGATGACATTGCATTGGAATTCATTAAAAAAGGGGATGAATGTAATGTTGACTGGTTATTAAGGTTATTTAATGTATGTATAATTCATGGTGAGGTGCCTGAGGGTTGGCGGAATGCTTGCATAGTGCCATTGTACAAAAAAGGCAAAGGGGACCAAGGTGTGTGCTCAGATTACAGAGGTATACGCTTGTTGAGTATTCCTGGTAAATTATATGGGAGGGTATTGGTTGAGAGGGTGAAGGTATGCACAGAGCATCAGATTGGGGAAGAGCAGTGTGGTTTCAGAAGTGGTAGAGGATATGTGGATCAGGTGTTTGCTTTGAAGAATGTATGTGAGAAATACTTAGAAAAGCAAATGGATTTGTATGTAGCATTTATGGATCTGGAGAAGGCATATGATGGAGTTGATAGAGATGCTCTGTGGAAGGTATTAAGAGTATATGGTGTGGGAGGTAAGTTGTTAGAAGTAGTGAAAAGTTTTTATCGAGGATGTAAGGCATGTGTACGTGTAGGAAGAGAGGAAAATGATTGGTTCTTAGTGAATGTAGGCTTCCCGCAAGGGTGTGTGATGTCTCCATGGTTGTTTAATTTGTTTATGAATGGGGTTGTAAGGGAGGTGAATGCAAGGGTTTTGGAAAAAGGGGCAAGTATGCAGTCTCTTGTGGATGAGAGAGCTTGGGAAGTGAGTCAGTTGATGTTCGCTGATGATAGAGCGCTGGTGGCTGATTCATGTGAGAAATTACAGAAGCTGGTGACTGAGTTTGGTAAAGTGTGTGAAAGAAGAAAGTTGAGAGTAAATGTGAATAAGAGCAAAGCTATTAGGTACAGTAGGGTTGAGGGTCAAGTCAATTGGGAGGTAAGTTTGAATGGAGAAAAACTGGAGGAAGTGAAGTGTTTTAGATATCTGGGAGTGGATTTGTTAGCGGATGGAACCATGGAAGCGGAAGTGAATCATAGAGTGGGGAAGGGGGCGAAAATTCTGCGAGCCTGGAAGAATGTTTAGAAGTCGAGAACAACATCTCGGAAAGCAAAAATGGATATGTTTGAAGGAATAATGGTTCCAACAATGCTGTATGGTTGCGAGGCGTGGACTATGGAGAGGGTTGTGTGGAGGAAGGTAGATATCCTGGAAATGTGATGTTTGAGGACAATTGTGGTGTGAGGTGGTTTGATCGAGTAAGTAATAAGAGGGTAAGAGAGATGTGTGGTAATAAAAAGAGTGTGGTTGAGAGAGCAGAAGAGGGTGTTTTGAAATCGTTTGGTCACATGGAGGGAATGAGTGAGGAAAGATTGACCAAGAGGATATATGTGTCAGAGGTGGAGGGAACTAGGTGAAGTGGGAGACCAAATTGGAGGTGGAAAGATAAAGTGAAAAAGATTTTGAGGTATCGGGACCTTGAACCTGCAGGAGGATGAAAAGCGTGCAAGGAATAGAGTGAATTGGATCAATGTGGTATACCGGGGTCGACGTGCTGTCAATGGTTTCAACCAGTGCAAGTGAAAGCGTTTGGGTAAAACATGGAAAGTTCTGTAGGGCCTGGATGTGGAAAGGGAGCTGTGGTTTCGGTGCGTTATTACATGACAGCTAGAGACTGAGTATGAACGAATGGGGTCTTTGATGTCTTCCTAGCGCTACCTCGCGCGCATGTGGGGGAGGGGGTTGTTTTTCCATGTGTGGCGGGGTGGCGGTGTTTACCAAATCATTTTCCCTAACCCTCTCACTTTGCACACCACCTCGACCAAAACACCCTATATCTGCCACTCTATCATCAAACACATTCAACAAACCTTCAAAATACTCACTCCATCTCCTTCTGACATCACCACTACCTGTTATCACCTCCCCATATGTATACATATATATATATATATATATATATATATATATATATATATATATATATATATATATATATATATATATATTTTTTTTTTTTTTTTTCTCACATACATTCTTCAAAGCAAACACCTGATCCACACATCCTCTACCACTTCTGAAAAAACACTGCTATTCCCCAATCTGATGCTCTGTACATGCCTTCACCCTCTCAATCAATACCCTTCCATACAATCTGCCAGGAATACTCAACAAACTTATACCTCTGTAATTTGAGCACTCACTCTTATCCCCTTTGCCTTTGTACAATGGCACTATGCACGCATTCCGCCAATCCTCAGGCACCTCACCATGAGTCATACATACATTAAATAACCTTACCAACCAGTCAACAATACAGTCACCCCCTTTTTTAATAAAGTCCACTGCAATACCATCCAAACCTGCTGCCTTGCCGGCTTTCATCTTCCGCAAAGCTTTTACTACCTCTTCTCTGTTTGCCAAATCATTTTCCCTAACCCTCGCACTTTGCACACCACCTCGACCAAAACACCCTATATCTGCCACTCTATCATCAAACACATTCAACAAACCTTCAAAATACTCACTCCATCTCCTTCTCACATCACCACTACTTCTTAGCAAATGGATTTGTATGTAGCATTTATGGATCTGGAGAAGGCATATGATAGAGTTGATAGAGATGCTCTGTGGAAGGTATTAATAATATATGGTGTGGGAGGCAAGTTGTTAGAAGCAGTGAAAAGTTTTTATCGAGGATGTAAGGCAGTTGTACGTGTAGGAAGAGAGGAAAGTGATTGGTTCTCAGTGAATGTAGGTTTGCGTCAGGGGTGTGTGATGTCTCCATGGTTGTTTAATTTGTTTATGGATGGGGTTGTTAGGGAGGTGAATGCAAGAGTTTTGGAAAGAGGGGCAAGGATGAAGTCTGTTGGGGATGAGAGAGCTTGGGAAGTGAGTCAGTTGTTGTTCGCTGATGATACAGCGCTGGTGTCTCATTCATGTGAGAAACTGCAGAAGCTGGTAACTGAGTTTGGTAAAGTGTGTGAAAGAAGAAAGTTAAGAGTAAATGTGAATAAGAGCAAGGTTATTAGGTACAGTAGGGTTGAGGGTCAAGTCAATTGGGAGTTGAGTTTGAATGGAGAAAAACTGGAGGAAGTGAAGTGTTTTAGATATCTGGGAGTGGATCTGGCAGCGGATGGAAACATGGAAGCGGAAGTGGATCATAGGGTGGGGGAGGGGGCGAAAATTCTGGGAGCCTTGAAGAATGTGTGGAAGTCGAGAACATTATCTCGGAAAGCAAAAATGGGTATGTTTGAAGGAATAGTGGTTCCAACAATGTTGTATGGTTGCGAGGCGTGGACTATGGATAGAGTTGTGCGCAGGAGGATGGATGTGCTGGAAATGAGATGTTTGAGGACAATGTGTGGTGTGAGGTGGCTTGATCGAGTAAGTAACGTAAGGGTAAGAGAGATGTGTGGAAATAAAAAGAGCGTGGTTGAGAGAGCAGAAGAGGGTGTTTTGAAATGGTTTAGGCACATGGAGAGAATGAGTGAGGAAAGATTGACCAAGAGGATATATGTGTCGGAGGTGGAGGGAACGAGGAGAAGTGGGAGACCAAATTGGAGGTGGAAAGATGGAGTGAAAAAGATTTTGTGTGATCGGGGCCTGAACATGCAGGAGGGTGAAAGGAGGGCAAGGAATAGAGTGAATTGGAGCGATGTGGTATACCGGGGTTGACGTGCTGTCAGTGGATTGAATCAAGGCATGTGAAGCGTCTAGGGTAAACCATGGAAAGCTGTGTAGGTATGTATATTTGCGTGTGTGGACGTAAGTATATACATGTGTATGGGGGTGGGTTGGGCCATTTCTTTCGTCTGTTTCCTTGCGCTACCTCGCAAACGCGGGAGACAGCGACAAAGCAAAAAAAAAGAAAAAAAAAATATATATATATATATATATATATATATATATTAGGTACAGTAGGGTTGAGGGTCAAGTCAATTGGGAGGTAAGTTTGAATGGAGAAGAACTGGAGGAAGTAAAGTGTTTTAGATATTTGGGAGTGGATCTGGCAGCGGATGGAACCATGGAAGCGGAAGTGAATCATGGGGTGGGGGAGGGATCGAAAATCCTGGGAGCCTTGAAGAATGTGTGGAAGTCGAGAACATTATCTCGGAAAGCAAAAATGGGTATGTTTGAAAGAATAGTGGTTCCAACAATGTTGTATGGTTGCGAGGCGTGGGCTATGGATAGAGTTGTGCACAGGAGGGTGGATGTGCTGGAAATGAGATGTTTGAGGACAATGTTTGGTGTGAGGTGGTTCGATCGAGTAAGTAATGCAAGGGTAAGAGAGATGTGTGGAAATAAAAAGAGCGTGGTTGAGAGAGCAGAAGAGGGTGTTTTGAAATGGTTTAGGCACATGGAGAGAATGAGTGAGGAAAGATTAACCAAGAAGATATATGTGTCGGAGGTGGAGGGAACGAGGAGAAGTGGGAGACCAAATTGGAGGTGGAAAGATGGAGTGAAAAAGATTTTGTGTGATCGGGGCCTGAACATGCAGGAGGGTGAGAGGCGGGCAAGGAATAGAGTGAATTGGATCGATGTGGTATACCGGGGTTAACGTGCTGTCAGTGGATTGAATCAGGACATGTGAAGCGTCTGGGGTAAACCATGGAAAGTTTTGTGGGGCCTGGATGTGGAAAGCGAGCTGTGGTTTCGGGCATTATTGCGTGACAGCTGGAGACTGAGTGTGAACGAATGGGGCCTTTGTTGTCTTTTCCTAGTGCTACCTCGCACACATGAGGGGGGAGGGGGATGGTATTCCATGTGTGGCGAGGTGGCGATGGGAATGAATAGGGGCACGCAGTGTGAATTGTGTGCATGGGTGTATATGTATGTGTCTGTGTGTGTATATATATATCTACACTGAGATGTATAGGTATGTATATTTGCGTGTGTGGGCGTGTGTGTGTGTACATTGTATATGGGGGTGGGTTGTGCCATTTCTTTCGTCTGTTTCCTTGCGCTACCTCGCAAACGCGGGAGACAGCGACAAAGCAAAATAAAAAAAGAAAAAAAAGAATATATATATATATATATATATATATATATATATATATATATATATATATATATATATATATATATATATATATATATATATATATATATATATATATATATATATATATATATATATATATATATGTCAGGTTGGAGAGAAAGGCGAAACAGAGATGGACACTGACAGTGCACCACCATCCAACTGGTTGACAGTGAGGAAGGCTGAAGTATGTCATCCAAGAGACCAAGAGGTGCAGAAGATGGTGCTAGTGCTAATGAGCATAAACCATTATCTATGCTTGAAAAGAAGGAGTTACTGAAAAAATTAGGTAAAGGAACTTCAGTAAAGCCTTGTGGAAACAGAGCAGTCCACCTCAGTACCGGTGTGGTCTCTCACCAGCGAGATAGACGATAGACGCCGAGACGGACACACAGACAGTGATACACAGGCCTAGTTTGCTTTCTGCTGTGTACATTAGTGAGGAGGATGAGAACAAGAGAGAAGAACCCTTCCGCTTAGGTCTAGAAGGAGGAGGCTATCCCGCCTGGGGAAAGGTCCGGTTCCGTCTCACCGATGATGCTACTACGTTTGTGAATCAAGAACCATTTCAACACAAACCTCGCCAGGTGGTAGAGTGACCCGCAGTCTATCGAGACAGACTTCCCCAGAGCTTTTTTAAAGGGGAAGTAAATGTTTATAGCTGTGTTACTGGAGTGATAGTTTTCATACATGCTGCTCTGACAAGAAAATAGTGAAATTGGAAAAAAAATGTAGCTTAGGCATTGAAGTTTATTCTTTCATTGAAATGTGAACAAAGGGAATTTTTTTCTTTTTCAAAGTGATACAGATGGAAAGCAAAAAGGTGTTTTTCATAAATGTACTGGAAAAGTTGAGGTCCAGATAAATTTTTGGTCTGTCAAGGCTTTATTATGGCGGATGACCAACTTCCTACCCTCATGTTTCCAAGATATGGTTGTACTTTGTGTAATGAAGAAAATTGAGAAACATCATAAGCCAATATTCCTGTTTCATGATAAGAGAAGTGGACCAGGCAGTATGATACAGTGGTTAAATTGATGAGAACTACTATTGATGTTTGTGTAAATAAAGCATACATTTCCCTTTTCCATAGCCAGAGGTTAACCTTTATGTGACATTCATTTTTTCATTTAATTTCAAGCTAGAAGTTTCAGTTTTCTAAATTATTTCTTACATTTTTCATATTTATATATATATGTATATGTGTGTATGTGTGTATATGTGCGTATGTATGTGCATATATATATATATATATGTATATATATATATATATATATATATATATATATATATCATCCGTGGGGATAGGGATGAAAGAATACTTCCCACGCATTCCTCGCGTGTCGTAGAAGGCGACTAGAGGGGACGTGAGCGGGGGGCCAGAAATCCTCCCCTCCTTGTATTTTTTAACTTTCTAAAATGGGAAAGAGAAGAAGGAGTCACGCGGGGAGTGCTCATCCTCCTCGAAGGCTCAGACTGGGGTGTCTAAATGTGTGTGGATGTAACCAAGATGTGAAAAAAGGAGAGATAGGTAGTATGTTTGAGAAAAAAGAACCTGGATGTTTTGGCTCTGAGTGAAACGAAGCTCAAGGGTAAAGGAGAGGAGTGGTTTGGGAATGTCTTGGGAGTAAAGTCAGGGGTTAGTGAGAGGACAAGAGCAAGGGAAGGAGTAGCAGTACTCCTGAAACAGGAGTTGTGGGAGTATGTGATAGAATGTAAGAAAGTAAATTCTCGATTAATATGGGTAAAACTGAAAGTTGATGGAGAGAGATGGGTGATTTTTGGTGCATATGCACCTGGGCATAAGAAAGAAAGATCATGAGAGGCAAGTGTTTTGGGAGCAGCTGAATGAGTGTGTTAGTGGTTTTGATGCACGAGACCGGGTTATAGTGATGGGTGATTTGAATGCAAAGGTGAGTAATGTGGCAGTTGAGGGAATAATTGGTATACATGGGGTGTTCAGTGTTGTAAATGGAAATGGTGAAGAGCTTGTAGATTTATGTGCTCAAAAATGACAGGTGATTGGGAATACCTGGTTTAAAAAGCGAGATATACATAAGTATACGTATGTAAGTAGGAGAGATGGCCAGAGAGCGTTATTAGATTACGTGTTAAATGACAGGTGCGCGAAGGAGAGACTTTTGGATGTTAATGTGCTGAGAGGTGCAACTGGAGGGATGTCTGATCATTATCTTGTGGAGGCTAAGGTGAAGATTTGTATGGGTTTTCAGAAAAGAAGAGTGAATGTTGGGGTGAAGAGGGTGGTGAGAGTAAGTGAGCTTGGGAAGGAGACTTGTGTGAGGAAGTACCAGGAGAGACTGAGTACAGAATGGAAAAAGGTGAGATCAATGGAAGTAAGGGGAGTGGGGGAGAAATGGGATGTATTTAGGGAATCAGTGACGGATTGCACAAAAGATGCTTGTGGCATGAGAAGAGTGGGAGGTGGGTTCATTAGAAAGGGTAGTGAGTGGTGGTATGAAGAAGTGAGATTATTAGTGAAAGAGAAGAGAGAGGCATTTGGACGATTTTTGCAGGGAAAAAATGCAATTGAGTGGGAGATGTATAAAAGAAAGAGACAGGAGGTCAAGAGAAAGTTGCAAGAGGTGAAAAAGAGGGCAAATGAGAGTTGGGGTGAGATAGTATCATTAAATTTTAGGGAGAATAAAAAGATGTTCTGGAAGGAGGTAAATAAGGCAGCAGGTTTGGATGGTATTGCAGTGGAATTTATTAAAAAAGGGGGTGACTGTATTGTTGACTGGTTGGTAAGGTTATTTAATGTATGTATGACTCATGGTGAGGTGCCTGAGGATTGGCGGAATGCGTGCATAGTGCCATTGTACAAAGGCAAAGGGGATAAGAGTGAGTGCTCAAATTATAGAGGTATAAGTTTGTTGAGTATTCCTGGTAAATTATATGGGAGGGTATTGATTGAGAGGGTGAAGGCATGTACAGAGCATCAGATTGGGGAAGAGCAGTGTGGTTTCAGAAGAGGTAGAGGATATGTGG
>NC_092288.1:18824881-18892381 GCF_036320965.1 Panulirus ornatus | reverse complement strand
TATGGGGGTGGGTTGGGCCATTTCTTTCGTCTGTTTCCTTGCGCTACCTCGCAAACGCGGGAGACAGCGACAAAGCAAAAAAAAAAAAAAAATATATATATATATATGTATATATATATATATATATATATATATATATACATATATATATATATATATATATATATATATATATATATATATATATATATATATATATATGAATGAAGAAAGTTAAGAGTAAATGTGAATAAGAGCAAGGTTATTAGGTACAGTAGGGTTGAGGGTCAAGTCAATTGGGAGGTAAGTTTGAATGGAGAAAAACTGCAGGAAGTGAAGTGTTTTAGATATCTGGGAGTGGATCTGGCAGCGGATGGTAACATGGAAGCGAAAGTGAATCATAGGGTGGGGGAGGGGGCGAAAATTCTGGGAGCATTGAAGAATGTTTGGAAGTCGAGAACATTATCTCGGAAAGCAAAAATGGGTATGTTTGAAGGAATAGTGGTTCCAACAATGTTGTATGTTTGCGAGGCGTGGGCTATAGATAGAGTTGTGCGCAGGAGGGTGGATGTGCTGGAAATGAGATGTTTCAGGACAATATGTGGTGTGAGGTGGTTTGATCGAGTAAGTAATAATAGGGTAAGAGAGATGTGTGGAAATAAAAAGAGTGTGGTTGAGAGAGCAGAAGAGGGTGTTTTGAAATGGTTTGGTCACATGGAGAGAATGAGTGAGGAAAGATTGACCAAGAGGATATATGTGTCAAAGGTAGAGGGAACGAGGAGAAGTGGGAGGCCAAATTGGAGGTGGAAAGATGGAGTGAAAATGATTTTGAGTGATCAGGGCCTGAGCATGCAAGAGGGTGAGAGGCGTGCAAGGAATAGAGTGAATTGGAACGATATGGTATACCGGTGTCGACGTGCTGTCAATGGATTGAACCAGGGCATGTGAAGCGTCTAGGGTAAACCATGAGCTTGGGAAGGAGACTTGTGTGAGGAAGTACCAGGAGAGACTGAGTACAGAATGGAATAAGGTGAGAACAAAGGGGGTAAGGGGAGTGGGGGAGGAATGGGATGTATTTAGGGAAGCAGTGATGGCTTGCGCAAAAGATGCTTGTGGCATGAGAAGCGTGGGAGGTGGGTTGATTAGAAAGGGTAGTGAGTGGTGGGATTAAGAAGTAAGATTATTAGTGAAAGAGAAGAGGGAGGCATTTGGAAGATTTTTGCAGGGAAAAAATGCAAATGAGTGGGATATGTATAAAAGAAAGAGGCAGGAGGTCAAGAGAAAGGTGCAAGAGGTGAAAACGAGGGCAAATGAGACTTGGGGTGAGAAATTATAATTAAATTTTAGGGAGATATGAAAAGATGTTTTGGAAGGAGGTAAATAAAGTGCGTAAGACAATGGAGCAAATGGGAACTTCCTGTGAAGGGGGCTAATGAGGAGGCGGTAACAAGTAGTGGTGATGTCAGAAGAAGATGGAGTGAGTATTTTGAAGTTTTGTTGAATGTGTTTGATGATAGAGTGGCAGATATAGGGTGTTTTGGTCGAGGTGGTGTGCAAAGTGAGAGCGTTAGGGAAAATGATTTGGTAAAGAGAGAAGAGGTAGTAAAAGCTTTGCGGAAGATGAAAGCCGGCAAGGCAGCAGGTTTGGATGGTATTGCAGTGGAATTTATTGAAAAAGGGGGTGACTGTATTATTGACTGGTAGATAAGGTTATTTAATGTATGTATTAGTCGTGGTGAGATGCTTGAGGATTGGCGGAATGCTTGCATAGTGCCATTGTACAAAGGCAAAGGGGATAAGAGTGAGTGCTCCAATTTCAGAGGTATAAGTTTGTTGAGAATTCTTGGTAAATTATATGGGAGGGTATTGATTGAGAGGGTGAAGGCATGTACAGAGCATCAGACTGGGAAAAGCAGTGTGGTTTTAGAAGTGGTAGAGGATGTGTGGATCAGGTGTTTGCTTTGAAGAATGTATGTGAGAAATACTTAGGAAAGCAAATGGATTTGTATGTAGCATTTATGGATCTGGAGAAGGCATATGATAGAGTTGATAGAGATGCTCTGTGGAAGGTACTAAGAATATATGGTGTGGGAGGCAAGTTGTCAGAAGCAGTGAAAAGTTTTTACCGAGGATGTAAGTCATGTGTACGTGTAAGAAGAGAGGAAAGTGATTGGTTCTCAGTGAATGTAGGTTTGCTGCAGGGGTGTGTGATATCTCCATGGTTGTTTAATTTGTTTATGGATGGGGTTGTTAGGGAGGTGAAGTTTTGGAAAGAGTCGCAATTTTGCAGTCTGTTGTGGATGAGAGAGCTTGGGAAGTGAGTCAGTTGTTGATCGCTGATGATACAGAGCTGGTGGCTGATTCATGTGAGAAACTGCAGAAGCTGGTGACTGAGTTTGGTAAAGTGTGTGAAAGAAGAAAGTTAAGAGTAACTATGAATAAGAGCAAGGTTATTAGGTACAATAGGGTTGAGGGTCAAGTCAATTGGGAGGTAAGTTTGAATGGAGAAAAACTGGAGGAAGTAAAGTGTTTTAGATATCTGGGAGTGGATCTGGCAGTGGATGGAACCATGGAAGCGGAAGTGAATCATAGGGTGGGAGAGGGGGCGAAAATCCTGGGATCCTTGAAGATTTTGTGGAAGTCGAGAACTTTATCTCGGAAAATAAAAATGGGTATGTTTGAAGGAATAGTGGTTCCAACAATGTTGTATGGTTGCTAGGCGTGGGCTGTGGATAGAGTTGTGTGCAGGAGGGTGGATGTGCTGGAAATGAGGTGTTTGAGGACAATATGTGGTGTGAGGTGGTTTGATCGAGTAAGTAATGTAAGGGTAAGAGAGATGTGTGGAAATTAAAAGAGCGTGGTTGAGAGAGCAGAAGAGGGTGTTTTGAAATATTTGGGCACATGGAGAGAATGAGTGAGGAAAGATTGACCAAGAGGATATATGTGTCGGAGACTGAGGGAACGAGGAGAAGTGGGAGAGCAAATTGGAGGTGGAAAGATGGATTGAAAAAGATTTTGAGTGATCGTACCTGAACATGCAGGAGGGTGAAAGGCGGGCAAGGAATGGAGTGAATTGGATCGATGTGGTTTACCGGGATCGACGTGTTGCCAATATATATATATATATATATATATATATATATATATATATATATATATATATATATATATATATATATATATATATATATATATATATATTGTATACTTCTTTTTCCAATCAAACTTACGTCCCAGTTAACTTGTCCCTCAACCCTATTGAACCTAATAACCTTGAGCTTATTCACATTTACACTGAACTTTCTCCTTTCACAAACTTTTCCATACTGTCACCAACTTCTGCAGTTTCTCACTCGCATCAACCACCAGAGCTGTATCATCAGCGAACAACAAATGACTTACTTCCAACACCCTTTTTTCCCCCAGCAGACTGCATATTTGCCCATATCTCCAAAATTCTTGCATTCACCTCCCTAACCACCCCATCTATAAAGAAATTAAACAACCATGGGGACATCATATACCTCTGCCGTAAACCGATCTTCACTGGGAAAAAAATCACTCCCCTGTCTTCCTGCTTTTACACATGTCTTGCATCCTTGGTAAAAACTTTTTATTGCTTCCACCAGCATACCTTCCACATCATATACTCTTAAGACCTTCCACAAAGCATCTCTATCAACCCTATTATATGCTTTCTCCAGATCCATAGATGCTACATACAAATCCATCTTTTGTTCTAAGTATTTGTCACACATTTGTCACAGCCTCACCCCTTCGTTTGATCGGTGCTGGAAATATTACCATACTTTTCATCTTAGCATTAATTGGTTTGACACAACCCTGACCAACAATATAACCTAGGTATTCTACAGTTGCTTGAGCAAATTCAATCTTACAAGGTTTACAATTAAATTTGCTTTGTCCAGCTTTTCAAACACTTTGCTCATTAAATACAAATGTTCTTTCCAAGTTTTTGAATACAATACTGTATCATCTGTATATACAGAAAATTCTTTAACATCATACGATACTTGATATACTAATCTTTGGAAAGTACTACCAATGTGTGTTATACCAAAGGGTAACACTCTATACTAGTACAAACCATCCATACTTACAAATGCAGATATTTTCTTTGCTCTTTCAGTCAGAGGTACTTCCTAATGCCCTTCCAATATATCAAACTTAGTTACAAATTTAGCATTTCCTATCTGATCAATACAAACGTGACCTTTCTGAAATGAGTACAAAATCTACAGGAAATACCTTCAGGTTTAGTTACTAACACACAAGGTGAACTTCAAGGACTGTTATTTTTTCAGTCAGATCATTGTCAAGCATATACTGTACTTCTTTTCGCATTATCTCCCTCCTCTAAGGATTCATTTTATATAGGTGTTGCTTAATAGGTGTTGCATTTTCAATCTCGAAATCATGTTGTAATACATCAGTTACCCTAGGAACATCAGAAAACAAACACATAAACTCATTCATTATTTGCATGATCTCATCTCCTCTCTCAGTTTCTAAATAATCGAGCTTCTTTTTCAAATCATCTAACACATCTGAGTATTTCAACATTTATCTTCACATCTTCCCAAATTCACGTTCTCACTTTCATCCATTTCTACGACATCATCAGATATAACACATGCACAATACACATCTGTAAACTCATCATTCTTTGCAGAATTTCAATCATGATAAAGTTTTATCAGTTTACGTGACACAATAAGTTTGGCTTACATCTTTCTGGAGTATTTACAATATAGTTCAATTCATCTACTATTTTCTCAATAACCCAGGAAACATGAGAATCTTGTTCTCAGAGGATTTCCTGTCTGAGGCAATAATACAACACCCGATCATCTCATTTGGGCTCTCTGCTTCTAGATTTCTTATACCATACTTTCATATCTTCTTGACAGTCTTTCAAATTTTTTTCCAGTAATCTTTCTAGCCCTACACAATCTGTTTCCATGATCTGATACATATTTCAATAATCCAGGAGAATCACTCTTTCCAATCCACTTCTCTTTCAGCATACTCAATAGACCTCTTACTTCATGTCCGTACACCAGCATAAATGGACTAAAACCTGTAGATTCTTGTACCGCATCTCTAATGGCAAACAAGGCTAAAGGCAAACCTCATTCCAGTCTACTGACAATTCCTCACGATGCATCCTCAAAGTATTTTTAAGAGTTTGATGGAATCTCTCCGCAACTCCTTGGCTCTGTGAGTGATAAGCACTTGACACCTTTTGTTATATGTAACCTCTTGATATTTTCTTGAACACTTCCTTGGTCTGACTGTGTAATTTCAGGCATACCCACCCAGGAGAAATATTTTACTAAATCTCTTATAATACTTTTTAGGATGTATGCTACGTAATGGTACTGCTTCTGGAAATCTGGTAGATGCACACATTATTGTCAATAGATACTGATTTCCTTTCCGTGCTTTTGGCAAAGGATCTACACAATCTATTGCAATTTTGCTAAAAAGTTTACAAAAGCAGGAATTGGCTGCATTGGTGCTGGCTGTATTGTCTGGTTGGGTTTACCTACTCTCTTACATAATTCACAAGTCTTACAATACTGGGATACATCTTTCTTCATATTTGGCCAGTAAAAATGAATCAATAATTAACCATTTGTCTTCCTAACTCCCAAATATCCAAACAAAGTCTATGGAATAAAAGCAATAACATGTACCATAGAGTTCCTTGGAACAACAACCTGCTCTCTGAACTGCCAGTGACTAGATGCTGGAACATGAGCAGGCCTCCACTTTCTCATTAACACACAATTTTGTACATAAGATTCAACTGACACATCACTCTCATTCCCATTTCTAGCAGTTTCACTCCAACATTCTTTCAAACACTCATCACCTGTGTCAGCTCTTCCTTGTCCACAAAATTTGGAAATACATCAATTTTTCATTCCACAATGCTCTTGTCATTTCCAAAGTCTACTGTATTATCTCTAGTTATAGACTCTTCATTAGATATATCACCTATATCATATTCAACTTCTCCTCTCTTTGATATTGACCTGGTCACAACACAAGCTGGATAGACAATTTCACTATACTGTACATTACTATTGGTCTGATTCTCTACATCAAAATGATTATCACTCATGATAGGGTCTGGGACTAATTTGTTCCAGGTAAAGGAAATTCCTCACATATCCCAACGGCCACTCACAAATCCACTCTCAAGGTATATACAATGTGTTGGGACACTCAACCCTGACTTTAACCCTCCCCCCCGAGTAAAACTCCTTTGTCTATTCTAATGCATCTTTCAGAATGAGACTGATTTGTTCCAGTACCTCTCAATATCAAATTTTTCTTCTCAGGACTACCTTTAATCCCAATATTTGCTTCAGTAATATATGGCTCATAATTTTTAGATTTTAGTTGAGTCACATTATACTCATTACCTCTTACCTCAATAATATCCTGTGTCTTTTCCTTAGCAACAGTTAAGCCTATAGACTTTGGTTTTTTTGACACTGATGTTTAGCATGACCAAATTCTTCACATTCCAAACATTTCATTAGTGGTCTCTCCTGTCTACTAACATAAGGATTAGGACTAAAATGCGGTCTTGAATAGCTGTATCGTGTTTGTCTTTGGACTCTATTCCCTACATTGTTCTGTGGCTCATAGCTAGGGAGGCCTTCAACAAAATAATGTTCACTAGCCTGTCTAACACCTGAATAGTTTGGATATTTGTCAGGTTTGTCATAGCTCTGCTTATTACTCTGTCTTATCACACTTTGTTTCCGTTATTTTTCTCCATTATAATATTTGTGAACTGATTCTAACTGGTCAGCCATCCTGGCTGTATCTGTCACATTTTTCACTCTACTCTTATTTATTTCATAATCTATTTCAGGGTGTACAATGCTTTTAAACTGTTCCAACAGAACTAGCTATCTCATTTCCTCCCTCGTTTCTGCTTCCTCAGACTTACACCACCTGTCGAATTTCATTCCACGCTCTGTAGCCACCTCAAGATAAGTTCGTCCACTAGCTTTCTTGGTGACCTTCTCCTGTACACTTCTGTATCCAATTCCACAGTTTTCAATACTGTTTTTTTAACAGCCTCATTATCTACTGATTCCATCACACTAAGACATGCATATGCATCTCTAGCCTTACCCTTAAATTTACTCTGCACCAGCTTACCCGATTCACTTTCATCCCATTCTTTAATAGTTGCACATTTTTCACATTGATTAAAGAAGTCCTCAACTTCCTCTATAAACTCAAGTAACTGATTACTCTGTCATCTTTATCTCTAATTCTCCTTCTTGTACCTATTCAGTCCACTATTGCTAATTCCCTAAGTCTTACCTCTTTTTCTGCCTGTATTTTCTCTTCTATTCAACCTCTATTCCCTCTCTCTCTATTTCAACCTCTATTCCCTCTTTTTCAGCTTCTGCCTGTATTCTCTTTTTCTGCCAGCATTCTCTCTTTTTCTGTCTCTAGTCACATTTCTTTAGTTCAAATTCTAACCTCAATTTATCCACTGCAACATTTTCATTTATCTCGTCTTCATCATCAACACTATTTTCAGTATCTCCAGATTCCTTCAGTGTAGATAAGGACACCAAAGGATCAATCAATTCTCTCTGCATATCACTTTTGACTCGTGTCTTCAGAGAAATTCTATGATTAGCTGCCACCTGGTTCATTTCATCTTTATTACACAAATACAGAAAACATATCTCCTGGGTTTCACAAAATTTCTTAACATTATCTACCAATATTAAACAAACTGTATCTATAAGTATGAACACTTTCTTCTTTCAAGAAATCTTCTCCAGTAAATTATAAGAAAGCAAAGAAGAGTGCCAACCCAAAACACTCGATACAGGCTGCTTACATACATTTCATTTCACCTGCAAGTACACGTGGTTTCACTCCCGTCATACTTGATCAGACTCTGAACGGTTGGTTTCACATCATCCATCCTGGACAGCAGGTTTCACATACTCACTTCCCTACCGGACAGGCCCCCATGATACGACCTCACCCCTACCTTTAATCCCTTAGTCCCATTAAGTCATTAGTCATTAGTCATCAGTCATTAGTCATTAGTCCCATTAAGTCATTAAGCCATTAGTCCCATTAAGACAGAACTCAAATAACGGCTTCTCTTAACAGAGAGGTTTAAGCTAGGCACAGCTTCCCTTACCATCTGCCTAACATCATCTGCTTCATATATATATATATATATATATATATATATATATATATATATATATATATATATATATATATATATATATATATATATATATATATATATATATATATATATATATATATATATATGCGCATATATATATATATATATATATATATATATATATATATATATATATATATATATATATATATATATATATATATATATATATATGTGTGCATATATATATATATATATATATATAAATATATATATATATATATATATATATATATATATATATATATATATATATATATATATATATATATATATATATATATATATATATATATATATATATATATATATATGTGTGTGTACATATATATATATATATATATATATATATATATATATATATATATATATATGTGTGTACATATATATATATATATATATATATATATATATATATATATATATATATATATATATATATATATATATATATATATATATATATATATATATATATATATATATATATATATATATATATATATATCCCTGGGGATAAGGGAGAAAGAATACTTCCCACGCATTCCTCGCGTGTCGTACAAAGCTACTAAAGGGTACGGGAGCGGGGAACTAAAAACCCTCCCCTCCGTGTATTTTACCTTTCTAAACGGGGAAACAGAAGGAGTCACAAGGGAAGTGCTCATCCTCCTCGAAGGCTCAGATTGGGGTGTCTAAATGTGTGTGGATGTAACCAAGATAAGAAAAAAGGAGAGATAGGTAACATGTTTGAGGAAAGGAACCTGGATGTTTTGGCTCTGAGTGAAACTAAGCTCAAGGGTAAAGGGAAGAGTGGTTTGGAAATGTCCTGGGAGTAAAGTCAGGGGTTAATGACAGGCCAAGAGCAAGGGAAGGAGTAGCACTACTCCTGAAACAGGAGTGGTGGGAATATGTGATAGTGCAAGAAAGTAAACTCTACATTGATATGGGTAAAACTGAAAGTGGACGGAGAGAGATGAGTGATATTTGGTGCATATGCACTTGGGCATGAAAAGAAAGATCATGTGAGGCAAGTGTTTTGGGAGCAGCTGAGTGAGTGTGTTAGTAGTGTTGATGCACGAGCCGGTTATAGTGATGGGTTATTTGAATGCAATGGTGAGTAATGTGGAAGTTGAGGAAATAATTGGTGAGCATGGGGTGTTCAGTGTTGTAAATGGAAATGGTGAAGAGCTTGTAGATTTATGTGTTGAAAAAGGACTGGTGATTGAGAATACCTGGTTTAAAAAGAGAGATATACATAAGTATACGTATGTAAGTAGGAGAGATGGCCAGAGAGCGTTATTGGATTACGTGTTAATTGACAGGCGCGCGAAAGAGATATTTTTGGATGTTAATCAGCTGAGAGGTGCAACAGGAGGGATGTCTGATCATTATCTTGTGGAGGCAAAGGTGAAGATTTGTAGAGGTTTTCTGAAAAGAAGAGAGAATTTTGGGGTGAAAGGATGGTGAGAGTAAGCGAGCTTGGGAAGGAGACTTGTGTGAGGAAGTACCAGGAGAGACTGCATACAGAATGGAAAATGGTGAGAACAAAGGACGTAAGGGGAGTGGGGGAGGAATGGGATGTATTTAGGGAAGCAGTGATGGCTTGTGAAAAAGATGCTTATGGCATGAGAACCATGGGAGATTGGCAGATTAGAAAGGGTAGTGAGTGGTAGGATGAAGAAGTAAGATTATTAGTGAAAGAGAAGAGAGGGGCATTTTTGCATGGAAATAATGAAAATGAGTGGGAGATGTATAAAAGAAAGAGGGAGGAGGTCAAGAGAAAGGTGCAAGAGGAGAAACAGAAGGCAAATGAGAGTTGATGTGAGAGAGTATCATTAAATTCCAAGGAGACTAAATAGATGTTTTGGAAGGTATTAAATAAAGTGGAACAAATGGGACATCAGTGAAGGGGGCTAATGAGGAGGTGATAAGAAGTAGTGGTGATGTGAAAAGGAGATGAAGTAAGTATTTTGAAGGTTTGTTGAATGTGCTTGATGATAGAGTGGCAGATGTAGGGTGTTTTGGTCGAGGTAATGTGAAAAGTGAGAGGAGAATGATTTGGGAGAATAGTTTAGTAAAGGGAGAATGATTTGGTAAACAGAGAACAGGTAGTAGAACTTTGCGGAAGATGAAAGCCGGCAAGGCAGTAGGTTTGGATGGTATTGCAGTGGAATTTATTAAAAAAGGGGGTGACTGCATTGTTGAGTGGTTGGTAATGTTATATAATGTATGTATGACTCATAGTGAGGTGCCTGAGGACTGGTGGAAGTCTTGCATATTGCCATTGTACAAAGGTAAAGGGGATAAGAGTGAGTGCTCAAATTACAGATGTATAAGTGTTGAGTATTCCTGGGAAATTACATGAGGGGGTTTTGATTGAGAGTGTGAGGGCATGTACAGAGCATCAGATTGGGGAAGAGCAGTGTGGTTTCAGAAGTGGTGGAGGATATGTGGATCAGGTGTTGGCTTTGAAGAATGTATGTGGGAAATACTTAGAAAACCAAATGGATTTGTATGTAGCATTTATGGATCTGGCGAAAGCATATGATAGAGTTGATAGAGATGCTTTGTGGAATGTATTAAGAATATGTGGTGTGGGAGGTAAGTTGTTAGGAGCAGTGAAAAGTTTTTATGGAGGATGTAAGGCATGTGTACGTGTAGGAAGAGAGGAAAGTGATTGGTTCTCAGTGAATGTTGGTTTGCGGCAGCGGTGCGTGATGTCTCCATGGTTGTTTAATTTGTTTATGGATGGGGTTGTTAAGGAGGTGAATGCAAGAGTTTTGGAGAGAGGGGAAAGTATGCAGTCTGTTGTGGATGGAAGACCGTGGGAAGTGAGTCAGTTGTTGCTCGCTGATGACAGAGCGCTGGTGGCTGATTCGGGTGAAAAGCTGCAGAAGCTGGTGACTGAGTATGGTAAAGTGTATGAAAGAAGAAAGCTGAGAGTAAATGTGAACAAGAGTAAGGTTATTAGGTACAGTAGGTTGAGGGACAAGTTTATTGGGAGGTAAGTTTGAATGGAGAAAAACTGGAGGAAGTGAAGTGTTTTAGATATCTGGAAGGGGATTTTGCAGCGGATGGAACCATGGAAGCGGAAGTGAATCATAGGATGAGGGAGGGATAGAAACTCAGGGAGTGCTGAAAAATGTGTGGAAGTCGAGAACGTTATCTTGGAAAGCAAAAATGGGTACGTTTAAAGGAATAGTAGTTCCAACAATGTTATATGGTTGCGAGGCGTGGGCTATAGATAGAAATGTGTGGAGGAGGGTTGATATGCTGGAAAAAAGATGTTTGAGGACAATATGTGGTGTGAGGTGGTTTGATCGAGTAAGTAATGAAATGGTAAGAGAGAGGTGTGGTAATAAAAAGAGTGTTGTTGAGAGAACTGAAGAGGGTGATTTGAAATGGTTTGGTCACATGGAGGGAAACAGTGAGGAAAGATTGACAAAGAGGATATATGTCTCAGAGGTAGAGAGATCGAGGAGAAGTGGGAGACAAAATTGGAGGTGGAAAGATGGAGTGAAAAACATTTTGAGTGATCGTGGCTTGAACATGCAGGAGGGTGAAAGGCGTGCAAGGAATAGAGTGAATTAGAACGATGTGGTATACCGTGCTGTCAATGAATTGAACCAGGGCAAATGAAGCCTCTGGGGTAAACCATGGAAAGATTTGTGGGGCCTTGATGTGGAAAGGGAGCTATGGTTTCGGTTCATTATACATGACAGCTAGAGACTGAGTGTGAACGAATATAGCCTTTGTTGTCTTTTCCTAAAGCTACCTCATGCATATTCGGTGGGAGGGGGTTGTCATTTCATGTGTGGTGGGGTTGTGCCTGGAATGAATTAGGGCAGACAGTATGATTTATGTACATGTGTATATATGTATATGTCTGTGTGTGTATATATATGTATACGTTGAGATGTATAGGTATGTATATGTGGTGTGTGTGGACGTGTATGTATATAAATGTGTATGTGGGTGGATTGGGCCATTATTTCGTCTGTTTCCTTGCGCTACCTCGCTGACGCGGGAGACAGCGACAAAATATAATAAATGAATATAATCCCTGGGGATAGGGGAGAAAGAATACTTCCCACGTATTCCTCACGTTTGGTAGAAGGCGACTAAAGGGGACGGGAGCGGGGGGCTAGAAAACCTCCCCTTCTTGTATTTTAACTTTACAAAAGGAGAAACAGAAGAAGGAGTCACGCAGGGAGTGCTCATCCTCCTCGAAGGCTCAGATTAGGGTGTCTAAATGTGTGTAGATGTAACCAAGATGAAAAAAAAGGGGAGATAGGTAGTATGTTTGAGGAAAGGAACCTGGATGTTTTGGCTCTGAGTGGGAATATCTTGGGAGTAAAGTCAGGGGTTAGTGAGAGGACAAGAGCAGGTGAAGGAGTAGCACTACTCCAGAAACAGGAGCGGTGGAAATATGTGAGAGAGTGTAAGAAAGTAAACTCTAGATAGATATGGGTAAAACTAAAAGTGGATGGAGAGAGACGAGTGATTATTGGTGCACATGCACCTGGGTATGAGAAGAAAGATCATGAGAGGCAAGTGTTTTGGGAGCAAATGAGTGATTGTGTTAGTAGTGTTGATGCTCGAGACTGGATTATAGTGATGGGTGATTTGAATGCAAGAATGAGCAATTTGGCAGTTGAGGGAATAATTCGTGTACATGGGGTGTTCAGTTTTGTAAATGGAAATGGTGAAGAGCTTTTAGATTTATGTACTGAAAAAGGACTGATGATTGGGAGTATCTGGTTTAAAAAGAGAGATATACATAAGTTTACGCATGTAAGTAGGAGAGATGCCCAGAGAGAGTATTGGATTACGTGTTAATTGATAGGCGAGCGAAAGAGAGACTTTTGGATGTTAATGTGCTGAGAGGTGCAACTGGAGGGATGCCTGATAATAATCTTGTGGAGGTGAAGGTGAAGATATATAGAGGTTTTCAGAAAGAGAAGAGAGAATGATGGGGTGAAGAGAGTGGTGAGAGTAAGTGAGCTTGGGAATGAGACGTGTGTGAAGTACCAGGAAAGTCTAAGTACAAAATAGAAAAACATGAGAACAAAGGACGTAAAGGGAGTGGGGGAGAATGGGATGTATTTAGAAAAGCGGTGATGGCTTGTGCAAAAGATGCTTGTGGCATGAGAAGCATGGGAGTTAGGCAGATTAGAAAGGGTAGTTAGTGGTGGGATGAAGAAGAAAGATTATTTGTGAAAGAAGAGCGAGAGCCATTTGGACGATTTTTGCAGGGAAATGGTACAATTGACTGGGAGATGTATAAAAGAAAGAGGCAGGAGGTCAAGATAAAGGTGCAAGAGGCGAAAAATAGGGCAAATGAGAGTTGGGGTGAGAGAGCATCATTCTAGGGAGAATAAAAAGATGTTTTGGAAGGAGGGAAACAAAGTGCGTAAGACAAGGGAACAAATGGGAACATCAGTGAAGGGGCAAATGGGGAGATGATAACAATTAGTGGTGACGTGAAAATAAGATGGAGTGAGTATTTTGAAGGTTTGTTGAATGTGTTTGATGATAGAGTGGCAGATGTAGGGTGTTTTGGTTGAGGTGGTGTGCAAAATGAGAGGGTTAGGGAGAATGATTTGGCAAACAGAGAAGAGGTAGTAAAAGATTTGCGAAGATGAAAGCCGGCAAGGCAGCGGGTTCGGATGGTATTGCAGTAGAATTTTTTAAAAAAATGGGGTGACTGTATTGTTGAGTGGTTGGTAAGGTTATTTCATGTATGTATGAATCATGGTGAGGTGCCTAAGGACTGACGGAATGCATAGTGCCATTGTACAAAGGCAAAGGGGATAAGAGTGAGTACTCAAATTACAGAGGTATAAGTTTGTTGAGTAATCCTGGGAAATTATATGGGAAGGTATTGATTAAGAGTGTGAAGGCATTACAGATCGTCATACTCGGGAAGAGCAGTGTGGTTTCAGAAGTGGTAGAGAATGTGTGGATCAGGTGTTTGCTTCGAAATATGTATGTGAGTAATACTTAGAAAAGCAAATGAATTTGTATGTAGCTTTTATGGATCTGAAGAATGCATGTGATACAGTCGATAGAGATGCTCTGTGGAAGGTATTAAGAATATATGCTGTGGGAGGTAAGTTGTTAGAAGCAGTGGAAAGTCTTTATCGAGGATGTAAGTCATGTGTACGTGTAGGAAGAGAGGAAAGTGACTGGTTGTCAGTGAATGTCGGTTTGCGGCAGGGGTGTGTGATGTCTCCATGGTTGCTTAATTTGTTCATGGATGGGTTTGTTAGGGAGGTGAATGCAAGAGTTTTGGAAAGAGGGGCAAGTATGAAGTCTGTTGTGGATGAGAGACCTTGGGACTGAGTCAGTTGTTGTTCGCTGATGATAGAGCGCTGGTGGCTGATTCGGGTGAGAGACCGCAGAAGCTGGTGACTGAGTTTTGTAAAGTGTGTGAAAGAAGAAAGCTGAGAGTGAATGTGAATAGAGCAAGGCTATTAGGTACAGTATGGTTGAGGAGCCTGAATATGTAGGAGGGTTAGAAAAGGCGTTCAAGGAATAGAGGACATTGGAACGATATGGTATACCGGGGTCGACGTGCTGTCAATGGATTGAACCAAGACATGTGAAACGTCTGGGGTAAACCATGGAAAGCTCTGTGTGGCGGGGATGTGTAAAGGGAGCTATGGTTTCGGTGAAATATACATGACAGCTAGAGACTGAGTGCGAACAAATGTGGCCTTTGTTGTCTTTTCCTAGAGCTTCCTACTATACCTAATAACCTTGCTTTTATTCACATTTACTCTTAACTTTCTTCTTTCACACACTTTACCAAACTCAGTCATCAGCTTCTGCAGTTTCTAACATGAATCAGCCACCAGCGCTGTATCATCAGCAAACAACAACTGACTCACTTTCCAAGCTTTCTCATCCACAACAGACTGCATACTTGCACTTCTTTCAAAAACTCTTGCATTCACCTCCCTAACAACCCCATCCATAAACAAATGAAAACACCATGGAGACATCACACACCCCTGCCGCAAACCTACATTCACTGAGAACCAATCACTTTCCTCTCTTCCTACACGTACATATGCCTTACATCCTCGATAAAAACTTTTCACTACTTCTAACAACTTGCCTCCCACACCATATATTCTTAATACCTTCCACAGAGCATCTCTATCAACTCTATCATATTCCTACTCCAGATGCACAAATGCTACATACAGATCCATTTCCTTTTCTAAATATTTCTCACATACATTTTTCAAAGCAAACACCTGATCCACACATCCTCTACCACTTTTGAAACCACACTGCTCTTCCCCAATCTGATGCTCTGTACATGCCTTCACCCTCTCAATCAATACCCTCCCATATAATTTACCAGGAATACTCAAAAACCTTATACCTCTGTAATTTGAGCACTCACTCTTATCCCCTTTGCCTTTGTACAATGGCACTATTCAAGCATTCCGCCAATCCTCAGGCACCTCAACATGAGTCATACATACATTAAATAACCTTACCAACCAGTCAACAATACAGTCACCCACTTTATTGATAAATTCCACTGCAATACCATCCAAACCTGCTGCCTTGTCGGCTTTCATCTTCCGCAAAACTTTTACTACCTCTTCTCTGTTTACCAAATCATTTTCCCTAACCCTCTCACTTTGCACACCACCTCGACCAAAACACCCTATATCTGCCACTCTATCATCAAACACATTCAACAAACCTTCAAAATACTCACTCCATCTCCTTCTCACATCACCACTACTTGTTATCACCTCCCCATTAGCGCCCTTCACTGAATTTCCCATTTGCTCCCTTGTCTTACGCACTTTATCTACCTCCTTCAAGAACATATTTTTATTCTCTCCTGGTACTTCCTCACACAAGTCTCCTTCCCAAGCTCACTTACTCTCACCACCCTCTTCACCCCAACATTCTCTCTTCTTTTCTGAAAACCTCTACAAATCTTCACCTTCGACTCCACAAGATAATGATCAGACATCCCTCCAGTTCCACTTCTCAGCACATTAACATCCAAAAGTCTCTGTTTCGCGCGCCTGTCAATTAACACGTAATCCAATAACGCTCTCTGGCCATCTCTCCTACTTACATACGTATACTTATATATATCTCGATTTTTAAACCAGGTATTCCCAATCACCAGTCCTTTTTCAGCACATAAATCTACAAGCTCTTCACCATTTCCATTTACAACACTGTACATCCCATGTATACTAATTATTCCCTCAACTGCCACATTACTCACCTTTGCATATATATATATATATATATATATATATATATATATATATATATATATATATATATATATATATATATATATATATATATATATATATATGTATGTATATATATATATATATATTATCGCTGGGGATAGGGGAGAAAGCATACTTCCAAACTACTCCCTGCGTGTCGTAAAAGGCGACTAAAAGGGGAGGGAGCCTCGGTCTGGAAACCCCCCTCCCCTCTCGTTTCTTTTTCCTATTTAATTTTCCAAAAGAAGGAACAGAAATTCCCTCAAAGGCCCAGTCCTCTGTTCTTAACGGTACCTCGCTAACATATATATATATATATATATATATATATATATATATATATATATATATATATATATATATATATATATATATATATATATATATATATATATATATATATATGTTTTTTTTTTTTTTCAAACTATTCGCCATTTCCCGCGTTAGCGAGGTAGCGTTAAGAACAGAGAACTGGGCCACTGAGGGAATATCCTCACCTGGCCCCCTTCTCTGTTCCCTCTTTTGGAAAATTAAAAAAAATTGAGAGGGGAGGATTTCCAGCCCCCCGCTCCCTCCCCTTTTAGTCGCCTTCTACGACACGCAGGGAATACGTGGGAAGTATTCTTTCTCCCCTATCCCCAGGGATAATATATATATATATATATATATATATATATATATATATATATATATATATATATATATATATATATGTGTGGCACATTCAAGGTCACTGCCAACTGGAGCTTAATTTTCTTAAGTTGACTGCTCTGTTTACTGTGAACTACCATATCTTATAATTACATGCCACCATTTTCACACACCTTCTGTCTCTAAATGCATTACAGTAAAGCTATGTGTTTTATTGTGTGATATTTTCATAAATTCTTCCCGCCAAAAAAGTGCATGAGTGATAGTACTGGGTGTAGTGCTGTGAAGAGAAGAATATTGCATGTAACATTGTACACAAAGTGAAATTATATATGGTAGATAAGGGCACATGAGTGTATTTTGTACATGTAATGTGGGAGACACCGACAAAGTATAATAAAGAATAAAATAATATATATATAAATATATATATATATATATATATATATATATATTTTTTTTTTTTTTCAGACTATTTGCCATTTCCCGCGTTAGCGAGGTAGCGTTAAGAACAGAGAACTGGGCCACTGAGGGAATATCCTCACCTGGCCCCCTTCTCTGTTCCTTCTTTTGGAAAATTAAAAAAAATTGAGAGGGGAGGATTTCCAGCCCCCCGCTCCCTCCCCTTTTAGTCGCCTTCTACGACACGCAGGGAATACGTGGGAAGTATTCTTTCTCCCCTATCCCCAGGGATATATATATATATATATATATATATATATATATATATATATATATATATAGCGCTGGTGGCTGATTCATGTGAGAAACTGCAGAAACTGGTGACTGAGTTTGGTAAAGTGTGTGAAAGAAGAAAGTTAAGAGTAAATGTGAATAAGAGCAAGGTTATTAGGTACAGTAGGGTTGAGGGTTAAGTCAATCGGGAGGTAAGTTTGAATGGAGAAAAACTGGAGGAAGTAAAGTGTTTTAGATATCTGGGATTGGATCTGGTAGCGGATGGAACCATGGAAGCGGAAGTGCATCATAGGGTGGGGGAGGGGGCGAAAATTCTGGGAGCCTTGAAGAATGCGTTGAAGTCGAGAACATTATCTCGGAAAGCAAAAATGGGTATGTTTGAAGGAATAGTGGTTCCAACAATGTTGTATGGCTGCGAGGCTTGGGCTATGGCTAGAGTTGTGCGCAGGAGGATGGATGTGCTGGAAATGAGATGTTTGAGGACAATGTGTGGTGTGAGGTGCTTTGATCGAGTAAGTAACGTAAGGGTAAGAGAGATGTGTGGAAATAAAAAGAGCGTGGTTGAGAGAGCAGAAGAGGGTGTTTTGAAATGGTTTGGGCACATGGAGAGAATGAGTGAGGAAAGATTGACCAAGAGGATATATGTGTCGGAGGTGGAGGGAACGAGGAGAAGTGGGAGACCAAATTGGAGGTGGAAAGATGGAGTGAAAAAGATTTTGAGTGATCGGGGCCTGAACATGCAGGAGGGTGAAAGGAGGGCAAGGAATAGAGTGAATTGGATCGATGTGGTATACCGGGGTTGACTTGCTGTCAGTGGATCGAATCAGGGCATGTGAAGCGTCTGGAAACCATGGAAAGCTGTGTAGGTATGTATATTTGCGTGAGTGGACGTATGCATATACATGTGTATGGGGGGGGGGGGTTGGGCCATTTCTTTCGTCTGTTTCCTTGCGCTACCTCGCAAACCCGGGAGACAGCGACAAAGCAAAAAAAAAAAAAAAAAAAAAAAAAATATATATATATATATATATATATCCCTGGGGATAGGGGATTAAGAATACTTCCCACGTATTCCCTGCGTGTCGTAGAAGGCGACTAAAAGGGGAGGGAGCGGGGGGCTGGAAATCCTCCCCTCTCGTTTTTTTTTTTTTCTTTTTTAATTTTCCAAAAGAAGGAACAGAGGGGGCCAGGTGAGGATATTCCAAAAAAGGCCCAGTCCTCTGTTCTTAACGCTACCTCGCTAACGTGGGAAATGGCGAATAGTTTGAAAAAAAAAAAAAAAAAAAATATATATATATATATATATATATATATATATATATATATATATATATATATATATATATATTATCCCTGGGGATAGGGGATTAAGAATACTTCCCACGTATTCCCTGCGTGTCGTAGGAGGCGACTAAAAGGGGAGGGAGCGGGGGGCTGGAAATAATCCCCTCTCGTTTTTTTTAATTTTCCAAAAGAAGGAACAGAGGGGGCCAGGTGCGGATATTCCAAAAAAGGCCCAGTCCTCTGTTCTTAACGCTACCTCGCTGACGCGGGAAATGGCGAATAGTTTAAAAGAAAAAAAAAAAAAGAAAAATATATATATATATATATATATATATATATATATATATATATATATATATATATATATATATATATATATATGTATATACCCCATAGTTGATCATCGTTTCCCGTATTAGCGAGGTACCGCCAGGCAGTTACGAACAAAAGGCTGCATTTGTACACATCACTTCTTTAGCTGTCTTGAGTAATGTACCAACACCACATCCGTATGTCCACAACCAGGGACTCCTAAAATTAGTTTGCGTTACTCCAGCCAATGCAATGATCCTGTTCTTATACTATATTCATGCTGCTTAAGTCCAACGTAAAGATCCTTACCAATATGCCCAACATAAATCATATTACAGTTCTTACAAGGAATTCCGTTAATACAGGCTGCAGAACTGTTTGGTGAGTTTTTGATCAAGCAATTCGTTGTGGCGTTGTTATTGCTGAAGGCTACATAACCATAAAAGGTTTGAAGTAAGCTTGGAAGTAATATAACATTAACACGAAAAGGGAGAACTAAATAATTCTTGGTTTAACTCAATAAGATAATTTCTTTGGAAACTTAAAAGACTTATCAATGAAATATCTAGGATACTTGGACCCAATAGAATATATCTCCTCAAACTTATCATCAATAAATTCCGGCCTGCATATACGTAACGCGTTAAGGAACATCGACTGGAAAGATATAGTTTAATTCTGTCATGTTGAGCTGAGTAAAAATGAATATAAGAACAAAGATTGATGGGTTTTCTGTATATGCTTAACTTAAAGATGTTTCTATCCCAATAGATCATTGAATCTAAAATTGGTAACATACACTTATTTTCCATCTCCACACTAAAGTTGATAGACGTCACTTAATTGTTCAGTAAAGGGAGAAATGCCTGTAAATTTTCGTTTGTTGGCCTGATGGGATTTGACCCATCTAGACACCATTGCTCGTGGATGTGAGACTAAGGGTACTCGATTAGTTGTAATCGAATAGTCATTTGCCAATTAGGGACGATCATAGCTGAGCGGTTAGTGCTCTCGACTACCACGCCAGAGGTCCTGGGTTAGAGTCTTGGATGTTGGAGGGCATTATATGTTCCATGAAAGTGCACGTTCATATGCACTATATTCATATTCATATAACTCTGCGTTTGTACGGTAAGTTTTTGTAAAATGCTAGCTACTGATACTGTGAGCCTGGTTGGATTTTACCGGTCTAGACCCCGTTGCTCATAGATGTGAGACGAAAGGTGCTCGATTACTTATAATCGAATAGTTATTTCCCTCCGCTTCTGACATATAAATCTTCTTTGTAACCTTTTCCCACCCATTCTTTCCATACATCCGGACCATTTTAGCACACCCTCTTCAGCTTTCTCGACCACACTTAATTACCACACATCTCTCTTATCTTGTATTATTTACTCGGTCAAACCACTTCACACCACATATTGTCTACAAACATTTCATCTCCAACACATTCACCCTCCTCCACTCAGCCTTATCTACAGCCCATGCCTCCCATCCATATAATATTGTCGGAACTACTATACCTCCAAACATACCCATTTTTGCCCTTACAGATAACGATACTGTTTCCAGCCATCCTCTCTCTCTCTCTCTCTCTCTCTCTCTCTCTCTCTCTCTCTCTCTCTCTCTCTCTCTCTCTAAGACAATTCAACCCCGGGCGGCCCGTGAATGCATCATGGTCCGCAACGCTAACCACTACAGCAAGGAGTGTCAGCATCTTATTCTTGATGTTATCAGTCAAAATTTGATGTCTAGATTGTAGTATTGAATCAATTTTTTATCTGCACGATCGTTAAGCCTTATTTGCTACCTGCACAAGTACGTTATCATCTATTTTCTCTGTGTAGTTGCACAAGACTTTCCTCTCGCAAGTTTCCCTTTCTATGTTTTCCTTTCTATGTATATATGTAATTTCAGCTCTCGTGACTGCAGCCTTTTCCACGTTTATCTTTGATGATTGAGTGAAAGAAAAATGAGAGACGTAATTAGAAAAGTAGACTATGAAACAAAGAGGTATATCAACTGAGCCAGATTATTAAACAAATATACAGGGAGGCATGTCCAGTGCGACATGCTACCAGCAGAGTCTGCAGTCCAGTCAGTGCAGTTTGCTCAACAGACAACGGAGTCTGCTCAACAGACAATAGAGTCTGCTCAACAGGTAAGAGAGTCTGCACAGCAGACAACGGAGTCTGCTCAATAGACAACGGAGTCAACTCCTCAACAGACGAGTCTACTTATCTCCTCCCCGTAGCCATCCTGATTTGGCAGGCAATTACATCCGTGTTTGGAACCACGAGAGAAAAGTTAGTTTGGTCTATTCAGTTTCCGTATCATTCCCCTTCCAGCCGCTTTACCGCACCAAGGATTTTTCCCCGAATTTCCAGATGTATTCAGTCAATTCAGGTGCGTTTTTTCTGTAAAGTTAGTTTGGTTTCATTTGTTGCAGTCTGGTTTCCTAGGTTTTGGGGCTTATCAATACTCGCACTGGCCCAGTGTCTGGTCACTGTTATCATGCTTTGGTTTAGTGTTTAATTACTGTTAACGTGCTCTGGTCTCGTGTCTGGTCACTGTTATCATGCATTGGTCTATTGACAGATCCCTGTCATCATGCAATGGCACAGTGTCTGATTGTTGTTATCAAGCATTGGTCCAGTGTCTGGTCCCGTTATCATAAACTGGTTCAGCGTTTGGTCACTGGAGCTGTTATCTTATACTAGTTCAATGTATAGTCGTTGTTATCAATAACTGGTCAAGTGTCTGGTCATTGTTATCATGCTTTCGCCTAGTCTATGGTCAATGTTATCATACACTTGTGCAGTGTCTTGTCACTGTTATCATGCGTTGAACCCGCGTATGTTCATTGTCCATGTTTTCGTTCACGGTTCTCTTACACTCGTCAAGTTTCTCATCACTGTAGATGTTATCATGCACCATACCAGAGTTTGGTCGTTGTTATCATGCACCGGTTAATTGTGTAGTCCCTGTAGCTATCATGTTATGGTGCAAGGTATGGTCACTACAGCTGTTATCATCAAGTGTCTGTTCACTGTAGATGAAATCATGCACTATTCCTATGTCTGGTCACCGTTATCATGTAGTGGGTACGTATCTGGTCACTGTTACACGCACTGGTCCAGTATCTGTTCACTGTAGAAGTTATCATGCACTGGTCTAATGACTGGTTACTGTAGGCGTTACCAGGCGCTGAAATAATGCCTTTTCACAGTCATCAAGCACTGTTCTAATCTCTGTTTACTGTAGCTGTTAACATCCACTGGTCAGGTGTCTGATCACTGTAGACGTTACCTGGCACTGATTCAAATATGTCACTGTTGCTGATTTTATGTAATGGTGAGGTGCCTGGTCACCGCAGATGTCATCATGCACTGATCCAGTGTCTATTCACTGTTGATATGCACAGCTCTAGGTGTCTGATCACCATCGGCATTATTATGCAATTCTGTAGGGTCTGGTCACTGTTATCATGCACTGGTCCAATGTCTGGCCACAATATATGCTTTCATCCAATGGTCTAGTGTCTGGTCCATGCTATCATGTACTGGTCCCGTGTGTGGTCACTGTAGTTGCTATCTCGCCTCTGAACGCATTTAACTCCACACATGATCACCGTTCCTTGGAGCATCGAATACCACTCAGACTTAACCCCTTGAACACAACCATAAGATGAGTTTTGGCCTGACCTCATGGGCCAGGTTAAAGGACATGCTATCATACACAAGATACTGTATCGTCGTGCTCAAATGTCGGACTGACGTGCACAAGGGTCGTACCGTCTTGCCAAAGGACCATAACACAAAGTCAGTTATCCAAGGCAGGGAAACAGGGTAGATATATATAATGTATCCTGGACACTTGGTTCTCAATTATTTTCCCGATACCTCATAAAATAATAATTTCTAAATCACTCATTTCTTTTAACCGTCTGCCTATCTCACTACTTTCCCCTGGATGGTTAGCTGAAAAAAAAGAAATGAAAGAAATACAGAGTGGCATCACCCGTGACAGTTGCCAGTTGAGTAACTATCGGAGTCAGGTTCGCGACCTCCCTAATTAATGGCGTTGACGAAGGCTACGTCAATATGCACCAGGTAGGATGTATAACATTGAGGATCTGACAACATTGAGATAATTTCGCACATTTTGGCAGGTGGTGCAATCTCATGAGCCTGGAAACAAGAATAGTGTTGTGTCTCGGGTAACAAGTCAAAGAATCGTACGTTTGGCAGCTCCTATGCGCATGGGAAACGAGAATATCATCATAATAAACGCTAATGTGTTGGCAATAGAAACACAACACCAGAAACTCTTTTAAGTTTTGTGCTTCATAAAACATCAAATTATAATATGCTGAAATAGATCACATATACACAACGATACAATCAACACAAGAAATTACTTAGATACAGTAGAATAAGATGTGTTCCGACTGGGTTTTAACACAACAGACTTAGCAGTATTATAAACTATATAGTATAACTGAAAGACACTAATTATGATATATACAGTAAAAGCAATACTTTCCTCAGGTAAAGACGATATACATATCTTTCACTATTGCTAATATAATGTCTTTCCTTGAAAATGATTATTACAAAGCCATTTAACAGAACTCCCCCTTGGCGAAAACAGAGCTCCAGTAATTCAGAAACAAGTAGGATTTACCACATACACCAAAATGATCTACGACTGTCCCAGTGTAATATAGGAAAACGTTGTGTAACAATAAATCACCATTAAATAGTATCTAGTTACTAGGGTACGTATATCGAGAGCGTAATTTGGAATATGTTCTGGTGACATACCTCAACTTAGGCATTACTAGTATACGTTATCTCAGTGTAAAAGAAAACGCACCCGCATCCATTAATTTACAAACTGACACACAAGTTCCCTCAATATTTAAGCTCAGATGCGACTGAGTCCAAAGCACCAAACATAGTTTACTAAATACCTTGCCTCTAATTGTTTAGCATTGGTCGCATTCCACCACCCAGACGCTCACTGTGTAGTATACACGGTTGAAGTGCAGTACACAGAACTGGCGATTCGGCATACAGGGGTGGGCTGTAGTATACACGTAAGGGTGTTAAATACGAGATGGGGTGCAGTATACTGGGATGGAATGTGGCATACGTGGGTGAGGTAAAATGTACAGGAGTGAGGTGTAGTATACACAAGTGGGAGTAGTATACAGGATGGGGTACAGTATACAGCGATGGGATGTGGCATAAATGAGTGGGTTGTAACGTACAGGGATGACGTGCAGTATACACGGGTGGATGCAGTAGTATACAGGGATGGGGTTTAGTATATAGGGGTTTGTTGTGGCATACAGGGGTGAGGTGTAACGTACAGAAGTAGTGTAGTATGCACAGATGGGTGTAGGATACAGGGATGGGGTTTAGCGTACAGTGATGGAATATGGAATACAGGAGTGAGGTGTATAATACATGAGGATTGAAGTTTAGTATACAGGGGTAGAGTGACGTAAACATGTATGAGGTGGTGTACATAGGTGGTGTGTAGTATACAGGTGAGGTGTAATATACAGGGGTGAGGTGCAGTACAGAGGGCTTGGGTGTAGTGTGCAGGAGTCGGGCGAAGTATATAGGGGTAGGTGCAGTGAACTGGATGAGGCGCAGTATACAGGGGTGGGCTGTAAAATACAAGGGTGAGATGTAGTATACAGGGGTGGGTTGTAGTATATGGGGTGAGGTGTAGCATACAGGTTTGGGGTGTAGTATACCGGGGTGGATGTCATGTATGGATTGAGGTGTGACGTAGAATACCTGGTGACGTGCTTTGCACAAGGGTGCGGTGTAGTATACAGGGGTGGGTTATAGTGTACGGGATGAGGTGAAGCATACAATGGTAGAGTGTAGTATACAGGGGCGATGTGCACTATACAGGGGTGGGGTGTAGTATATAGGGGTTAGTTATAGAATGCAAGGGTCTGCCTTGGTGTAGTACACACAGAATACAAGAGTTATGAGCATTTTACAAAAAATGAATGCAGATTACATTAGTCTAAGTGTAGTATGCATAACAAAATCTTTTCATTTAGGAGCTTCAGTATAGAATTTATGGTCTGACACCTCTTGTCAAACATTAGGGATCTTGGATGTAAGGAAACTGGACACATATGCTCCACCGCTATGTCAGTCCACTATAACTCTGCATAATATTTTTGGCGTCACAATTGAGCACACTTGATAATGATATTACATTGATAATGATCCACGGTTTATTTACTAAGAAGATTACATACACTATGGCATATTGCAGAAAATAGTCTTGACTTACAATATTCCCACTTCTAAAACAAATGATTTCCAGTGTGAGAAATTAGAAATATTCATGAATATCAAACGTTGTAAAAACAAGCAAAAGTAAAAGTAAAAAAGCAGCAGTGGCAGATATTAAAGAAATAAGAACCTTTCCTACCATTAAGTTTGATAACGTGTGGTTCTACATCATATAGAGTGCAATGATTGTCTACTTCTTCTTGTGTCTCTGCCATTTGAGTTATACAGTGTTTGTGGTAGCAGGTTACAGTGTTTGTCAAAGTTTGGGAAATTTTTACCAGATTGTATTGTTAGTTCATCTCTCGTTTCGTGCAATGACAGGGAGCTCAAGCTTGTTAAAGCAGTTTCATAATTTGAGCATCGTTTCTGTATGCGTTCGTGGTGTGCCTGAGTCAAGCCAGGGCGTCATACTGGCGTTGCATATTCTAGGATGTAGGACGTATAAACCTACTGTATAATGTAAACTTTTTTCCTTACGAAAACCAAACCGTCTTGTCCGGTACAAATAAACATGAACCTCCTTGCGTTCGTGATCATATATTCAACGTGATCATTGTAACTGAGAGATGAGTTAATGTGCACACCTAACAGCTATGCATTACAGGGTAAGCTATATCCATGTAATACTGACTGTGGAAGAACAGTGGGTCGTGTTGTTGGTCACATAAACATAACCTCACATTTAAGTAGGTTGGATGTCATTTTGACAGGTGGCACAATAACGCTGAAGACCATCTAAGGTGTTTTGTATTGTGAAGATCATTCTATGAGTAACATCAAGAATCTCACAAAAGATAAGATCATCGACATATTTACATGTATGTTTGAGTTCTACAGGTTATGTTGTCTCACTTTGATATGCAATCTTGGTATCTCACTCTATGCTTATGCTCAAGATAGAAAACTAGCAATAAGGTTTGTAATGAGGAACAGCAACTCAAAAAATAAAATTTCCAAATTGCAAAATTGTGATCTATGTAATGAATTTTTCTTTAAAGTCAATTGAAACAATCCGTGCGCATCTGTCCTAGTTCATCTTAACCAGTCAATCTAATGAAAGCTATCTCAACTCACCTTAGCCTATCTTAGCCGAAACTAACTCAGCTCATCCAAACCTAACCTAACCTAACAAATCTTATCCATACCTAATCTTATCGAAACTTAACCTGACCTATCTTATCCAAGGCTAACTCAACTTTAACTTATCTTAGTCAAACCTCACCTTAACCTATCAGCCAAATTTTCCTTACCTATCTTACCAGAACCAGACCCAACCTAACTTACCTTCGCTAAAATTAATCTAACCTACTCTGTCTCATCCAAACCTAGCTTGATTTATTAAGATGAAAATATCAACCATCGAGGCAACCCGTTTCATGATTTTGAGAAAAAGAAAAAATAATAGAAGCTGGATCAGCCGCTCGAACAGATCTGCTGTTTAGCAAAATTTACCAGATCAGCTGTTAAAGTTAATATCCGTTTGTAGGAACAAGGGAAACCAATATCAAAATGATAAGGTAGTGGTTTTCATGAAGTTTAACATCAATGTTTGACTAAAAGTCATGGCGTTAAGTGGAGGTGGAGCCAGTGACGATTATGACCAGACCTCAATGGTTGGGCCAACGAAAGGCCCTGATACCGCACCAAATTTATGATTGACCTTTTAGTGTCTCCTGGTGGAAAGGAACTGCTAGGGTGGCTCTGACATATGTCCCCGCCAGGTTGGCCATGATACAGGTCCCCTGACTATTGTCAGAGGACCTGTATCATGGCCACCTTGGCAGGGGACCTGTATCATGGCCACCTTGGCAGGGGACCTGTATCATGGCCAACCTGGCAGGGACATATGTCAGGGCCACCCTAGCAGTTCCTTTCCACCAGGAGACACTAAAAGGTCAATCACTCAATAGCTCTACCGCTCATCAATTCATATATTCAAGAACTCAGTCACTAAACAACTTAACCACTCAAAAAGTTAGTCACACAATGCTTCAACCTCGCAACAACTGGGCCACTCAGCAACTCGGATACTCAATAACTCAATCACTAAAAAAATTTGCCACTCAACATTTCAACACTCAACAACTGAATGACTCAACAACTCAACATTTCATCCACTCAACCACTCAACAGCTTAACCACTTTACAGTTCTGCCATGTATTAACTAAAGTCGCAAAAGAAGACGGTCATGTAACAACTCATCAATTCAACGACTCAACCATCAACAGCTCAACTACGCAACATCTTACTCAGATAGCAGATCTGCCAGTCAACACCACAAACAATAGAAAACTCAATTACTCAACTGCTATACCATTTAACAACTTAGCTACTCAACAGCTTGAACACAAACCCTCAATAATTCAGCCACTAAACAATTAAGCCAGGAATCAACTCAGCTACTAAACTACTCAGCCACTGAAAAACTAAGCCACTCAACACTTGAATGACTCAATAACTCATATACTGCCAATCTCTGCCACTCAGCATGTCAACCACTCAACAAATCAACCTCTCTATAGCTCAACCACTCAGCAACTCGACCACTCAACAACTCAGCCACTTAATAGCTCAGCAGCTCAACAGATGAACAGCTAGGTAATTCAAGCATTCAGCAGCTTAACCACTAAACAACTCAGGCACATCAATAATTCAATAATTCAGTAACTCTTATATCTCAACAAATCATCCACATAGCAACTTAGCCGCTCAAAATCTCAACTACTAAGAACCCAGCCACTCAACAATTCAGTCATCCACAAACTCAGCCACTCATCAAATTAGCCACTAACCAACTCAGCCACCCACCTAACAATTCAGCCACTCAACAACTCTGCCAGTCAACAACAAGGCCACTGAACAACACCCAACAATTCAGCCATTCATCAACTCAAGCAATCAACAACTCAGCCACAGATCAACACAGACACAGCAACGTAGCCACTCAATAACTCAGCCAACCAACAAGTTAGCCACTCACTAACTTAGCCACCTTGAAATTTAGCCATTCAACAACTCTGCCACTCAGCGACTTAAGCAATCAACAATTCAGTCAGTCAATCTGATTAAAGGCGATAAAATGGACTGAGGTGATCAGGTTAATTAGAATAAAAAAAGCTGAGGACAAGTTTGATCCCCCAATGAACAAATACCTTTACACGTTTGTATGAATTAAACCTTGTGTTTCCTATGTTTTATCTTTCTTATCATAGATTTTACGTCGCATTCACTGAATGAAAATACCTCGTTATTATTTTTCTTTATTCACTACAAAGAGATATGGTTATGTATACTTATATATTTTGTTCATGTTTTTTTCATTACGTTCGTGATCATGGCAGTTCGGCGACCTATAGGAAATATTTTCGTTGAGGCTGTACAGTAGCGTTGATATCTTTTTTCATGAAAAGAGATTATTGATTACGAAATTTTATTTGAATGAAATAGTCTCTCTCTCTCTCTCTCTCTCTCTCTCTCTCTCTCTCTCTCTCTCTCTCTCTCTCTCTCTCTCTCTCAGGAACAAATTAAGAATTTAAAAGCTTTTGTAGAACAGTATATTTTCCAATATCAGTCCAGGTTATGTGTTTGTGATATGTATATTCAATAATCATGCAGGACTTTAGTATACTTCGTGGCTGTGGCTCTTACAATATTCTACAGAGCCCCTCCAACGCCATACCTTGATTAAACAAGCAAATTATGATCCAGGCACTTAAGCTGGAGCGTTTGAATTTCTTTTCCCTGAACCGTCCGTGTTACGTCACTTGTTTTATGCCTGCAGATGAAACACCAGTTTCCTCTTCATTGTTTGTTTAATTTGATCTCTAAATGATATAATGATACTGAGCTGTTTTAAGTGTTCAGTTTATCGCCAGTATTACCAGACATTCGTTATTTCGATCACCCATTCCAACGTCCACTGACGTAAGACTTAAGATTTTGTATGAATTTCAACCACTTTTGGCGAAAGTTTTTGATGCCATAAGCTTAGAATGAACGCTGAATGACTCTCCATTTGACTCACAGTGAGGGACGGGCAGCTGTTGTTGTGGACACAATATACAATATGGAAGGATACATGTCGGACCAGGAATGACGTCAGGCAGCCGTGTTTACACTAAACCACCTGTGACTGGGTCTGAGTCTGGCCTTCATATTCCCTGGACGTATGTTGGATACTAACAGAGGACATGTATCAGAGCCACCCTGACAGGAGACATTTCCCAGGTCTGTCCAGGCAAGGGATTTGTATCAGGCCCACCCTGGAAGGAGACATGTAGGAAGACCACTCTGGCAGGGGACCTGTATCATGTCCAACCTGTCAGGGGACACGTATTAGGACAACCATTGTAAAAGACCTGTATGAGGCCCACGCTTGCAGAGAATTTGTGTCAGATCCATCCCGGCAGGGGATGTTTATCAGTCCCATCGTAGCAGGCGACGTATATCAGGTCCACTCTAGTAGGGAACATGCAGTGGGTGCAAGGTTAAAGGAAACATCTTATCGTGGGCAAGAAAGTTGAAGAGATGGGGCCCCGCGAGAGATAAACGCTCTGTCCATGCTGTATATTGATGTAATTACAGCGATACCTGCCCGACTCTGAAGACATGATACGGGCTTGTGCCTGGAAAAAGAATGAGGGTATATACCAATGAGTACCTGCGACGAGAATTTGCCCGAATAGCCGGACTGAAATTACCGCAAAGAGAGAGAGAGAGAGAGAGAGAGAGAGAGAGAGAGAGAGAGAGAGAGAGAGAGAGAGAGAGAGAGAGAGAGAGAGAGAGAGAGAGAGAGAGAGAGAGAGAGACCACAATCAAATCCTCGCTAATACCAACCCACAACATGCCAGTCTACCTCGTACATAAGACTAACACTCTCCATCCAACTACACTGTACCAGAGAACGGCCAGGGTAGTACATCATATTTCCGACTATTCTACAACGACCAAGAGAAGGATATTGGCCAAGGGTCGTACATCGTGACACGACCATTCTACAAGTTACCAGAGAACAATAAAGGCCAGGGTTGTCTCCATAGTACGGTAACTCTAGTATATAACAGAGAAGAGCAATGTGAGGGGATTAGATCCCTCATGGCTTCCATTTTTGATGATCTGAGGAATATCACCAGCCACCCTACCCATATTCCATACCGCCACGACCAATCCCTCAGCAATCTGGGTCTGTTTATATATCCAATCCTTTGCGGTATAACTTCATACTCTCGACCTCGACTGTTTCATCTGAACACTCTCATACAAAAGCGCCTACAAACTACATCTTTCTAAGCACTAGCATTGGTACTATAATGTTGCTGACTGAGACATACTTAAAATAGTTCTTCTTAACTTTCTTAGGGAAGATTGTTGCCTCCCCACTGGTGATGCCTTTATCTCTATTGAACGTACACCAGAAGTTATTCGTGCGGTAACGAACGTATACATCACCTCCTCTCTACAGCACTTTCTTCTTCCAATCCCGTGGTTCATGTATTCCTGTTCTGAGACCATTCAGGCAAGAGAATGGGCATATCGTAGGGTTAACGCTCACTCTTCAACGCTCACTCTTCATCTCCACCAGAGATCCTTATGTATATGTTATCCGTGATACGAAATGTACCCTTATCCAAGAAGAGAATTGTGACAATTGTCTAAAGGAAGGATACGTTTCCTTTCTTATAGTGCATAATGTATTCCTCTCCTTGCCCTACTACATAATGAGCTCCACTCCATTTCTTAACGCAGAATCTAATTTCATCTTTGTCTTAACGCACAGCACAGTGATGGATCTTTCTAACCTTTAGATAAGAACATCTCCAACAACTACTGTCTTGTTACCTTTCCTTACCTATTCCGTACTCACCATACTATTTTTCCTCGAACGTAACCTTTGAATGATTCTGACATTTCCTCCACCTTCTAAACCACCTCTTTCTATCTCTATGCTCCTTCCTGTAATGCTTTACTGCTGTCTAGAACCATGTCTTCCACTGCACGCAAACAATTCTCCCGTCTCTTCGTAGAAGATCAAACCTCTCAATTCGTCGTGAACACATGCGTTGATACAGTCTATCGCAAAGAAATGTGACAATTCTAACCCTTCAACTATCGTGTAACTGGTCTAGCGATTTATATTTCCTAAGTCTGTAAGCTTCTCAAATCTCTTTTCCTTTAGTATATTGAATCCCACTCTCTTCTCTCTGCTTATCTGTATGGATTTCACAAGGCGAGATTCACAGGTGATATCCTTTCCTGCCTTATTAATGTCTGGCTATCTTCTCCGAGAGACTCTGGGAAATCGTATATTGTAGCCCTTGATATTTCGGAAGCATTTAATGGTGTGTTATTGGTTCTGATCTCCGTGCTCTCCTCTTTTGTATAGCCTTACTCAGTCTGTTCTTTTACCACCTACTTCCTCTCTGACCAGCTTGCCTCCGTAACTGTAGACAGATTAACCTCTCTCTCTTTTCTTACCCACAGCGATACCCTCAATGTACTGTCATGTCTCCAACGCCCTTCTGCCTCTATAGTAACTATTTTCATTCTTCAGCATCAATCTAATGCATGAATACGCTAATAACGTAAGGCTGCACTGGTCCCCTTATTTATAATCAGTTGTAATCTCTGTTGCTCGAAATACCTTCTTGTGTCTTCTGTTGATTTAGTGCAGGACTTCCGGTGTGTCAGACACAACAGAGGTATGTCTAATGCCTTTATAACCAAGATTTCTCGCACATCTCTTTTCAAAACACCTCATAACTTACTCACCTCTTCTGATGGTTCTTTAACTCCAACACCCAGAATGATAGAAAATTTTGAACCACCGTTGTATCTGGTCTTTCTTGCAAATCTCACATTACACTATGGCTAGGTCTGTCTTAGATGAACTGCGGAGTCCTATTCATATGGTGAAAATTCTTTCTTTTCCTGACAGTTGTTACGATTGTACAGATGATCGATATTTTTTTTTGTATGTGGTACTTCTGTCATTCTAATGTAAACGTTAGTAGAGACGCTGAATTTCCCGACGACACAGAATCACGCTGAACAATAGTAAGTCGGTAACCCGAAAATTGCTGTATGAAGATCTAAAGAGACTATCATCCAGGAGTGACAAATGGTTACTAAAGCTCATTTTTGATAAATCCAAAGTTCAGAACGAAGATCTATACGTAACGGGAAGAATAGGGTATCATCTTGAAGAAATAAGAAAAAATAGTTAAGGATTTAAGGATAATCAGTATAGTTCTTAAGGCAAAGAAAATATTTCATTAATTTACGGGATAATGTTAGCATTGTCTGGCTTGATATATCGGAGAGATGTTAGCAAGAATGAAAAGGTAATATTGCAGATGTGTCAAGCATTAACTTAACCTCATTCAGATTATGCAGCCAATTTTTCTCACAGCTCTACGGAATGGATATAAAGTCTTTTGAGAGCCTACAGAGAAGGCTGACAAAATAAACTCTAGAAGTTAAACACCTTTCAAATGAGAACTGATTAAGGAAACTAGATCTGCATCCCTTAGATAGGCGCAGAGTGACGATTAGGTAAAGATATACATATAGGAAATGGAGAAGGATAAGGAGAAATATACTGACCCTTGAAAATGTCTGTCATGGAAACGACAATAAATATCTTATTCAAATTGTGGATATTTTGATTCAGTAATAGCAAGTAAAGTCATAAGAAACCAACTCTATGGGAAATTTCAAATGGGTTAGATAGATCCATTGATAATGACTGCCTGTAATGTGAGAACACCTCGTATGCGTCGGTAGGACGTCTGCAGTTTCCTGTTCTTTTGTTCTTATTGATAAATACATTATGTTTTCAGGTCCTTCTCTGGCTAGAGATACATAGGACATTCCATTGACTCTTCTGAAACAAGTCTATAAGGATTAGTTAAGTTTTTTGTTTTCCCTTCACACACTCACACTCTCACCCTTCCTCTCGGAATGAGCAACTCAGCTGACTGCCTGCACCCCGGGAAGCCGAAGCAAATGGTGTCTTTACCAGAGGGAGGACGAAGGAGGCGGTGTTTGAATTTGTGACTGTGACTTACGGATCTAAGTACAGCGAGATTGGATCACAACAACAACAGTGATCAACTCGACCACTACCTCCAGCCAAGAAACAACCAACAACATAGAAAACCAGAGAAAATGGCAAAACAAGATCGTCCTCGGTCTCTCCTCAACACACTAGTCCTCCTAACACTTCAGCCATTACATGGAACTCATCCAACGAGGAAGAAGCAATTGGACCGTCTTCCTCACCTCCACCTTTTGTCACTAGAGACCTCATAACTGCATCGCCCACTGAAGTTTTTTACCGGCGCTTCAAGAATAACCTCGTTCCAACCAAATCTGGGTCAACGAGAGCAGGGATCGCTGGGAGCTTAGAGCTAACTGGAGGTTACTGAAGGTGTTGCGAAATGGTGGAGGATGCATGAAGCAGGTAAAATGTTGACGGTGGGCGAGGCAGACAGAAGAAAAGGTCTAACAGATGTGGTTTAACTTTGCTTCCGCTCTCTAAGTACGTTCGAGATTATGGAGGATATCGCATGGTGCATGGATGTTGGAGATGCAAGTATTGTATACAGATTCTCCCAGACCTGCGACCTATGCGACTTACGACCATCCGTATATACGACAGGAAAAAATATAGATAAGAAAAATATAAGTTAAATTTGAAAATACACTTGCTCGTACGCCATCCTATGCTAAAGTGCGTGAGTATGATAGCGAATGTCAGACGATTCCGGCATTGTGTATGTTACAGCATCTCTCAGTTTCTCGCTCTCATTTACCATTCAGTAGGAGCCCGTTATTCAAGTGTATCTAACGAATTCTTGTGCAGGATTAAGCCATTTTTGTATAAAACCCCAAAGAAGATGACGAGCAAGAAGAAAAGCTCATCATATGTTGATAGATTTGGCAAGAAGCCTAAGAGGACGCTCGATTTGGAATTGAAAATACAGGTAATCACCCATTATGGAGGAGAAAAGCTTGTGTGATTGAAGATGATCTATAGTTGTCCCATTCGACGGTCTCGACAGTTTCAAAGAAAATAAATGTATGAAGCAGTGAAAGGTTCGGCCAATATGAAGTCTTCGATAATAAGAAAATAGTGACAAGGGCCCATCCGCGAAATGTAAAGTTGTTGATGCTGTGGTTGGCAGATCAAATTAAAAACGTGTACCACTAGCTAACAATTCAGGTGAAGGCGAGAAGTCTTTTTGAGACTTTGAAGGAACGAGCGGGAGAGAATTACATCGAAAACTACACAGCAAGTTATGGTTCAATAAATTTAAAAGAAGATATAACTTGCACAACGCTCGAGTTACAGATGAAGCAGCAGATGCTGACGAAGGGGCTGCCAAAAAATCTATTCAAAGTCTGGATAAATCAATTCGTGAACTAAAGAATCTTAACTGAAAAGTAAAAAGAAACTGCATAATCATAGAGTAAAATTGGTTAATAAATAAGATGAAATAGTCATGATGAATATGAGTAGGATAAAAGAATGCTGTATACGGATTATACATTCCACACTGACATACGTCCGACTTACGTCCATTTCGAGATCCAACCGGTCGGTTCGAACGGAACTCGAGCTGTGTCGGGAGTATATGTATATGACGACCCAAGTCGGCTCACACATCTGAAGAAATGACGTCCTCAGTCCTCAAGATGACATTCATATTCAGGAAGGCACTGTCGCTGATTGCTGGTGAGAGGTTATTGTTTACGTCTTACATCATCTTTACAGTGTGCAAGCATCAGCTGATCTTCAAATGACGCAGTCACTGATAACAACTGACCGGACGTTGCATTGGACCTTCCACCTAACCACTAGCTGATCCGACGGTGTAGGGACCTTCCCCTAACCACCAGCTCACCCGACGGGGTAGGGACCCGCCCCCTGAACACTAGCTGACCCAACAGTGTAGAGATTTGCTCCCTTAACACCAGCTCACCCGACAGTACAGGGACCTACTCCCTGACCACCACCTGACTACCAAATAAGCTATGAAATTCCAGGTCCTTCGTGCGGTGGCCAACAAGGGCCGCTTCTCGTGCTACGACGAAGATATTGCTTCCTCTTTGTTGTGTTGACAATTTTGTGGAATAAAATTGTTTTTCTGTCGGATCGGATTAGGTCGGCAGGGTAAGTGAGGTGCTGCGGTTGGTAGACGATTACGAAGGAATATCAAATGTACCTGTGAGGGAGAGAGAGGCGTGTAGCAACGTTTGTTCTGGTCTAGAAACTGAAGCTTTAATATCTTTCAGGTTATGTAATAAATAAAACAAGTGTTATCAAAGATTGCACTGGAGTCATTTACATATGGTCGTTACACCTGAGGCTGTAGTGATTTTGGAGAATCAAAATATACTTTTCATGCATAACAGAAACATTCATCGAAGAACGTATTAAACTGTCGAAATGAAAATTCTCATCGTCTAGAGTTTGGGTTAAATCATGTTATTCATAACATACAGCTTAATACTAGATTAGTTGATTTGCATATGTCGAAATGTTTCTGTTTTCATTGAATATTAATTTCTTTGAATGAGAGATACAATGAAACTTGTAGAGTTAAGAGCGATGTGGCCTTGTAGCTCTGGATGGGACTTGTAGTTCTCTGTGAGAGCTGTGGCTCTGGATGAAACTTTGTTGATCTGGATGGAAACCCCAGCTCTGGATGAGACCTGTAGCTCTAGATGAGACCTGTAGCTCGTGAAGGGGACCTGTATCTCTGGATGAGACCTGTAGCTCGGGATGAGACCTGTAGCTCTAGATGAGACCTGTAGCTCTGGATGAGACCTGTAGCTCTTGATGAAACCTGTATCTCTGAATGAGGCCTGTAGCTCTGGATGAGACCTGTGGCTCTGGGTGAGACCTGTAGCTCTGGATGAAGCCTGTAGCTCTGGTTGAGGCCTGTAGCTCTGGATGAGGCCTGTAGCTCTGGATGAGACCTGTTAGCTCTGGATGAGGCCTGTAGCTCTATATGAGACCTGTAGCTCTGGATGAAGCCTGTAGCTCTGGATGAGGCCTGTAGCTCTATATGAGACCTGTAGCTCTGGATGAGACCTGTAGCTCGTGAAGGGGACCTGTATCTCTGAATGAGACCTGTAGCTCGGGATGGGACCTGTAACTCTGAGTAAGAGATTTTAATTAAATGCTAAATGATGATGCCCAGCCGATGAAAGACCATCTATTGCAGTTTTATCTACCAAACAGCTTCAAAGCTATGAATAGAGATGGCAAGATAGAAAAAGCAATATACTTTCCCGTAACTGAAATACTGTGTGTGTATGTTTGCCAGAGAACTGTGTATAACTCTGGTTCATTGTTAATGGACGAGATAAAGTTCCTGGGGATTTGTGATGATGGAAATATTTCTAACATACAGAGGAAGGTTTCCTGGACAACGGCGAGGTTGTTAGAACTCGGAACTTGTGCGAATGTCGAGACTTGCTGTTGAAATATAAAGAAATACGAGAAATTACATGAGCACAAGCATGCACAAATATAAACACGCAAGCATAGATGAAAATTCACAGGAATATACACATACATACACAAATAAAACACACAGACAGATACTTACACGCAAAAAATAGTCACCCGAAAAGTAACATACACGTAAACGCAAACATACACATATGTACATATAGAAACATTCGCCTAACCATAAACTCAAAAAGTTACTATCATATATATATATATATATATATATATATATCAGAACACAAACATACATAAACACATCAAAATACAGAGAATTACATAATCATAGATATACGCACTCAGCACACTCATGTACCAAAATACATATAACAAAAACTAAAACAAAAATTTTCAAAAGAAAGAAACACATGCGCATATGCATAGAAACATCTGAAAATAAAAGAATTGACATATAAACACATATAAACAAATATGCTCTTATACACTAATATGTATATCCTCAAAAAAATTGAATCATAAGTTCAGGAGCACACATGCATACACAAAACCAGTCATACATTTCTCTCTGCACCTCTAGTGAAGATGTTACTCTGAGAGATGGAACACAATATCGTAAGTGACTTCGGGTTGACAGCAGACTGATGGGTTACGGACAGGTACAAGAATATGACTGTAGTTCTTTACAGAAAACAAGAAAGTCAGGGTTGTGAGGCACAGCCTGGGCTTCATGCCTTAACTCACGGGAACCACAAGAAAGCCAGCGGTGTGAGGCACAGCGTTGGGCTTCATGTCTTGACTACCTGCCTGCCAACTGGATGTAGACATAATAATAACCTATACTTTATACAAGCTGGTTATTGAAGGATTTTCATGATGCCCATGACCCTGATGGTACTTCACCCTTTGTACTTCAAGAGAGTGTAGCAATACTTAACAGGTCACTTGAGTTATGAGCGGCAGCCAAGGATCAGGAGATAATACTTAACAAATCATCTGGACCTCTGTAAGAGTACCAGTATTTGTAAAGGGTGATTGGGTAGACTGACTGGTCATTGACTACCAGAAGGCATTCGACACTTTCATCCAGAGGAAGTTAGCAAAAATATGATTTTCAGACATGTTTCAGTGAAGGGCCTTTATCTGTCAATCCCAAATTATTAGATTAGAAATGAATAAAGGACTTACGCATATCACAAGTGCCATTCCAAATTGGGTTGTTGTAAGCTGTAGTGTTCATGGAGGCTGCTGTCATTCGCAGTACACGCTAACATTTTGCAACAGTGAGCAAAATAATTTCGAAATATATTTTAAAATGATGCTACACTTCTGATGGAGAAAATGAATATCTAGCAATATGGAAACGTACGAAGAACAGACAGGCTTCAGCTCTGGTTATATGCGTCGATTATGACGTTCAGATACAATATTTAAAATGGTAAAGATAAAAAATAAAGAAAAAAAACCAAAGATCCGACCATTATCCTCAAGGATAAATCACAGTGACATGCGAAAAAGAGATTTGCTGGTCAACAGTGAACCCCGACCGCGACCAGAATAACATATGAGTGACTTGTTGAAGATGGACATTAAGGATGGTGTAGTCGGTGTATAGGCTGTCCTCAGGTCCATAGATAAGATGTTCATACCGATATTTATATCATGTAAATGGCGAAAATTAGAAAATTAGTTTTGTCATGCGTCTTACGAAATACAAAGATTTGCTAAAGAGGGTTTAACGACAGGCATCAAAAACTAAATATAGAATAAGATAATTGCAGCACAGTGTAATATTGTTAGCTATGGACTCACATACGCGGTGAAAGAAAAGAAAAAGGGTGCTTAAGCACGATTTAAGACTTTCTGTATCAGTCTAACGATGTTGATAGTGAACTGGTCTCCGAGATTAGCAAAGTCAAATAAACGAAAGGACATGGAAAGAAAATGACAAATAAATTAGAAAAAAAGCATGAGGATAGGGCAGAAAGAATACTTCCTACGTATTCCCTGCGTGTCGTAGAAGGCGACGAAAAGAGGAGGGAGCGGGGGCTGGAAATCCTCCCCTCTCATTGTTTTTTTCAATTTTCCAAAAGAAGGAAAAGAGATGGGGGCCAGGTGAAAATATTCCCGCAAAGGCTTAGTCCTCTATTCTTAACGCTACCTCGCTAACGCAGGAAATGGCGAATAGTATGAAAGAAATATATATATATATATATATATATATATATATATATATATATATATATATATATATATATATATATATATATATATATATATATATATATATATATATATATATATATATATATATATATATATATATATATATATATATATATATATATATATATATATATATATATATATATGTGTGCTGAGAGGTGCAACTGGAGGGATGTCTGATCATTATCTTGTGGAGGCTAAGGTGAAGATTAGTATGGGTTTTCAGAAAAGAGGAGTGAATGTTGGGGTGAAGAAGGTGGTGAGAGTAAGTGAGCTTGGGAAGGAGACCTGTGTGGGGAAGTACCAGGAGAGACTGTGTACAGAATGGAAAAAGGTGAGAACAATGGAAGTAAGGGGAGTGGGGGAGGAATGGGATGTATTTAGGGAATCAGTGATGGATTGCGCAAAAGATGCTTGTGGCATGAGAAGAGTGGGAGGTGGGCTGTTTAGAAAGGGTAGTGAGTGGTGGGATGAAGAAGTAAGAGTATTAGTGAAAGAGAAGAGAGAGGCATTTGGACGATTTTTGCAGGGAAAAAATGCAATTGAGTGGGAGAAGTATAAAAGAAAGAGACAGGAGGTCAAGAGAAAGGTGCAAGAGGTGAAAAAAAGGGCAAATGAGAGTTGGGGTGAGAGAGTATCATTAAATTTTAGGGAGAATAAAAAGATGTTCTGGAAGGAGGTAAATAGGGTGCGTAAGACAAGGGAGCAAATGGGAACTTCAGTGAAGGGCGTAAATGGGGAGGTGATAACAAGTAGTGGTGATGTGAGAAGGAGATGGAATGAGTATTTTGAAGGTTTGTTGAATGTGTCTGATGACAGAGTGGCAGATATAGGGTGTTTTGGTCGAGGTGGTGTGCAAAGTGAGAGGGTTAGGGAAAATGATTTGGTAAACAGAGAAGAGGTAGTAAAAGCTTTGCGGAAGATGAAAGCCGGCAAGGCAGCAGGTTTGGATGGTATTGCAGTGGAATTTATTAAAAAAGGGGGTGACTGTATTGTTGACTGGTTGGTAAGTTTATTTAATGTATGTATGACTCATGGTGAGGTGCCTGAGGATTGGCGGAATGCGTGCATAGTGCCATTGTACAAAGGCAAAGGGGATAAGAGTGAGTGCTCAAATTACAGAGGTATAAGTTTGTTGAGTATTCCTGGTAAATTATATGGGAGGGTATTGATTGAGAGGGTGAAGGCATGTACAGAGCATCAGATTGGGGAAGAGCAGTGCGGTTTCAGAAGTGGTAGAGGATGTGTGGATCAGGTGTTTGCTTTGAAGAATGTATGTGAGAAATACTTAGAAAAGCAAATGGATTTGTATGTAGCATTTATGGATCTGGAGAAGGCATATGATAGAGTTGATAGAGATGCTCTGTGGAAGGTATTAAGAATATATGGTGTGGGAGGCAAGTTGTTAGAAGCAGTGAAAAGTTTTTTATCGAGGATGTAAGGCATGTGTACGTGTAGGAAGAGAGGAAAGTGATTGGTTCTCAGTGAATGTAGGTTTGCGGCAGGGGTGTGTGATGTCTCCATGGTTGTTTAATTTGTTTATGGATGGGGTTGTTAGGGAGGTAAATGCAAGAGTCCTGGAAAGAGGGGCAAGTATGAAGTCTGTTGGGGATGAGAGAGATTGGGAAGTGAGTCAGTTGTTGTTCGCTGATGATACAGCGCTGGTGGCTGATTCATGTGAGAAACTGCAGAAGCTGGTGACTGAGTTTGGTAAAGTGTGTGGAAGAAGAAAGTTAAGAGTAAATGTGAATAAGAGCAAGGTTATTAGGTACAGTAGGGTTGAGGGTCAAGTCAATTGGGAGGTGAGTTTGAATGGAGAAAAACTGGAGGAAGTGAAGTGTTTTAGATATCTGGGAGTGGATCTGTCAGCGGATGGAACCATGGAAGCGGAAGTGGATCATAGGGTGGGGGAGGGGGCGAAAATTTTGGGAGCCTTGAAAAATGTGTGGAAGTCGAGAACATTATCTCGGAAAGCAAAAATGGGTATGTTTGAAGGAATAGTGGTTCCAACAATGTTGTATGGTTGCGAGGCGTGGGCTATGGATAGAGTTGTGCGCAGGAGGATGGATGTGCTGGAAATGAGATGTTTGAGGACAATGTGTGGTGTGAGGTGGTTTGATCGAGTAAGTAACGTAAGGGTAAGAGAGATGTGTGGAAATAAAAAGAGCGTGGTTGAGAGAGCAGAAGAGGGTGTTTTGAAATGGTTTGGGCACATGGAGAGAATGAGTGAGGAAAGATTGACCAAGAGGATATATGTGTCGGAGGTGGAGGGAACGAGGAGAAGAGGGAGACCAAATTGGAGGTGGAAAGATGGAGTGAAAAAGATTTTGTGTGATCGGGGCCTGAACATGCAGGAGGGTGAAAGGAGGGCAAGGAATAGAGTGAATTGGAGCGATGTGGTATACAGGGGTTGACGTGCTGTCAGTGGAGTGAATCAAGGCATGTGAAGCGTCTGGGGTAAACCATGGAAAGCTGTGTAGGTATGTATATTTGCGTGTGTGGACGTGTGTATGTACATGTGTATGGGGGGGGGTTGGGCCATTTCTTTCGTCTGTTTCCTTGCGCTACCTCGCAAACGCGGGAGACAGCGACAAAGTATAAAAAAAAAAAAAAAAAAAAAATATATATATATATATATATATATATATATATATATATACATATATATATTCTATTTTATTTATTGTACTTTGTCGCTGTCTCCCGCGTTAGCGAGGTAGCGCAAGGAAACAGACGAAAGAATGACCCAACCCACGCACATACACATGTATATACATACACGTTCACACACGCACATATCTATACATATACATCTCAAGGTATACATATATACATATATACTTACGCACATGTACATAATTCATACTGTCTGCCCTTATTCATTCCCGTCGCCACCCCGCCACACATGAAATGACAACCCCCTACCCCCGCATGTGCACAAGGTAGCGCTAGGAAAAGACAACAAAGGCCACATTCGTTCACACTCAACCTCAAGCTGTCATGTTTAAAGCACCGAATCCTCATCTCCCTTTCCACATCCAAGCCCCAGAAAACTTTCCATGGTTTACCCCAGACGCTTCACATGCCCTAGTTCAATCCAATGACAGCATGTCGACCCCAGTATACCACATCGTTCCAAATCACTCTATTCCTTGCACGCCTTCAACCCTCCTGCATGTTCAGACCCCGATCACTCAAAATCTTTTTCACTCCATCTTTCCACCTCCAATTTGGTCTCTCACTTCTCCTCGTTCCCTTAACCTCCTATACATATATCCTCTTTGTCAATCTTTCCTCACTCATTCTCTCCATGTGACCAAATCATTTCTGCTCTCTCAACCTACACTCTTTTTATTACCACACATCTACTTACTCGATCAAACCACCTCACACCACATATGGTCCTCAAACATATTTCCAGTACATCCACCCTCCTCTGCACAACCTTATCTATAGCCCACGCCTCGCAACCATATACCATTGTTGGAACCACTATTTCTTCAAACATACCCATTTTTGCTTTCCAAGATAACGTTCTCTACTTCCACACATTCCTCAACGCTCCCAGAACTTTCGCCCCATCCCCCACCCTATGATTCACTTCCGCTTCCATGGTTCCATCCGCTGCCAAATCCACTCCGAGATATCTAAAACACTTCACTTCCTCCAGTTTCTCTCCATTCAAACTTACCTCCCAATTGACTTGTTCCTCAACCCTACTGTACCTAATAACCTTGCTCTTATTTACACATACTCTCAGCTTTCTTCTTTCACACACTTTACCAAACTCAGTCACTAGCTTCTGCAGTTTCTCACCCGAATCAGCCACCAGCGCTGTATCATCAGCGAACAACAACTGACTCTCTTCCCAAGGTCTCTTATCTACAACAGACTGCATAATTGCCCCTCTTTCCAAAACTCTTGCATTCACCTCCCTAACAACCTCCTTCCATAAACAAATTAAGCAATTATGGAGACATCACGCACCCCTGCACGTACACATGCCTTACATCCTCGATAAAAACTTTTCACTGCTTCTAACAACTTAACTCCCACACCATATATTCTTAATACCTTCCCCAGAGCATCTGTATCAATTCTATCATATGCCTTCTTCAGATCCATAAATGCTACATGCAAATCCATTTGCTTTTCTAAGTATTTCTCACATACAATTTTCAAAGCAAACACCTGATCCACACATCCTCTACCACTTCCGAAACCACAGTGCTCTTCCCCAACCTGATGCTCTGTACATGCTTTCACCCTCTCAATCAATACCCTCCCAAATAATTTCCCAGGAATACTCAACAAACTTATACCTCTGTAATTTAAGCACTCACTTTTATCCCCTTTGCCTTTGTACAATGGCACTATGTAAGCATTCCGCTAATCCTCAGGCACCTTACCATGAGTCATATTTACATTAAATAATCTTACAAACCAGTCAACAATGCAGTCACCCCCTTTTTTAATAAATTCCACTGCACTACCATCCAAACCCGCTGCCTTGCCGGCTTTCATCTTCCGCAAAGCTTTTACTACCTCTTCTCTGTTTATCAAATCGTTCTCCCTAACCCTCTCACTTTGCACACCATCTAAACCAAAACACCCTATATATGCCAGTCTATCATCAAACACATTCAACAAACCTTCAAGATACTCCAAAATACTTCAAAATACTCTCCTTCTCACACCACCATTACTTGTTATCACCTCCCCATTAGCCCCTTTCACTGATGTTCCCATTTGTTCCCTTGTCTTACGCACTCTATTTACCTCCTTACAAACCATCTTTTTATTCTCCCTGAAATTAATGATACTCTTTAACCCCAACTCTCATTTGCCCTATTTCTCCTCTTGCACCTTTCTCTTGACCTCCTGGCTCTTTCTTTTATACATCTCCTACTCATTTGCATTTTTTCCCTGCAGAAATCGTCCGAATGCCTCTCTATTCTCTTTCACTAATACTCATACTTCTTCATCTCTCCGTTCACTGCTCTTCCTAATCTGCCCACCTTCCACGCTTCTCATACCTCAAGCATCTTTTGTATAAGCCATCACTGCTTCCCTAAATATATCCCATTCCTCCCCCACTCCCCTTACCTCCTTTGTTCTCACCTTTTTCTATTCTGTACTCAGTCTTTCCTGGTACTTCCTCACACAAGTCTCCTTCCCAAGATCACTTACTCTCACCACTCTTTTTACCCCAACATTCTCTCTTCTTTTCTGAAAACTTCTACAAATTTTCACCTTTGCCTTCACAAGATAATGATCAGACATCCCTCCAGTTGCACCTCTCAGCACATTTATGTATACGTTGAAATGTATAGGTATGTATATGTGCGTGTGAGGACCACCTATAGCCCATGCCTTGCAACCATATAACATTGCTGTAACTACTGTTCCTCCAAACATACCAGTTTTTGGTTTCTGAGATAAAGTTTTCCTTGATCCCACAGCCTTCGACCCCTCCCCCACCCTGTGATTTGCTTCCGTCTCCATGGTTTGACCTCCGAGATATCTAAAACACGTCATTTCCTCCAATTGTTCACCATTCAAACTTACATCCCAATCAACTTGTCCTTATACCCTACTGAACCTAATAATATTGCTCTTATTCACATTTACTCTCAACTTTCTCCATTCACATATTTTTCCAAACTCAGTCACCAACCTCTGCAGTTTCTCACACAAATCAGCCACCAGAGCTGTATCATCGGCGAGGAACCACTGACTCACTTCCCAGGCCCTCTCATCCACAACAGACTGCATACTCTGCCGTGTCTCCAAAACTATCGCATTTACTTCCTTAACCACCCCATTCATAGACATATCAAACGACCATGGACCCATCATACATCCCTGCCGCAGACCGAAATTTACTGGAAACCAATCACTCTCTTCTCTTCCTACTCATGCACATGCCTTAAATCCTGGGTAAAAAATTTTCACTGCTTCGAGCAACTTACCTCCAATACCATATACTCTTAAAACCTTTCACAAAGCATCTCTATCGACCCTATCATATGCCTTCTCCCTATCAACATACAGGCCCCACAGACCTTTCCATGGCTTACCCCAGAGGCTTCACATGCCTGTTTCCGTCCTTTCACAGTACGTCGACTCCGGTATACCACATCGTTCCAATTCACTCTATTCCTCGCATGCCCATCATCCTCCCGTATGGGAAGGCATTGATTGAAAGGGAGCTGTGGTTTCGGTGCATTACACATGACAGCTAGAGATTGTGCGTGAACGAACGTTGCCTTTTTTGTCTGTATTCTGGGCGCTACCTTGCTGAGCGGGGAGTAGCAATGCTATTTCCTGTGTGGCGGGAAGTGACTGTGTTGTTCATTGGTTGGAAAGGATATTCTGTGTGTGTATGGACCATGGTAAAGTGCATGAGAATTGGTGGAATGCATGTATGGTGTCATTGTACAAAGGCATAAATGCTACATTCAAATCCATCTGTTTTTCTAAGTATTTCTCACATACATTCCTCAAAGCATGCACCTGATCCACACATCCTTTGCTACTTCGGAAACCACACGTCTCTTCCCCAGTCTGATGCTTTGCACACGCTTTCACCCTCTCGATCAATGCCCTTCCATAAGATTTCCCTGGAATACTCAACAAACTTATGTCTCTGTAGTTTGAACACTCACCTTCATCTCCTTTGCCTTTGTACAATGACACCATACATGCATTCTGCCAATCCTCAGGCACTTCACCATACACACAAAGAATATCCTTACCAACCAATGGACAACACAGTCACCCCCGCTACACAGGATATAGTATTGCTACTCCCCACTTCAGCACGGTAGCGCCAGGAAAACAGACAAAAAAAGGCCACATTCGTTCACGCTCAATCTCTAGCTGTCATGTGCAATGCACCAAAACCACAGTTCCCTTTCAATCAATGCCCTCCCATACAGGAGGGTGATGGGCGTGCAAGGAATAGAATGAATTGGAACGATGTTATATACCGGGGTCGACGTACTGTGAAAGGACTGAAACAGGGCATGTGAAGCGTCTGTGAGGCCTGTGAGACTGAGTGTAAACGAATGTGGCCTTTCATGTCTTTTCCTAGCGCTACCTCGAGGAAGAGGGGGGGGGGGTAGCGATGTTGTCTCAAGTGGGGCAGGGTAACGACCAAAAAATGGATGAAGGTGAGCAAGTATGAATATGTGCATGTGTATATATGTATATATCTGTGTATGTGCATGTATATGTGTGTATATGTATTTGCATATGTGGGCGTTTATGTATATATTTATATGTGTATGTAAGTGGATGGGCCATTCTTCGTCTGTTTCCTGACGCTACCTCGCTGACGCTGGAAAAAGGGACTAGGTATATGAAAATATATATATATATATATATATATATATATATATATATATATATATATATATATATATATATATATATATGTATATATATTATCCCTGGGGATAGGGGATTAAGAATACTTCCCACGTATTCCCTGCGTGTCGTAGATGGCGACTAAAAGGGGAGGGAGCGGGGGCTGGAAATCCTGCCCTCTTGTTTTTTTCTTAATTTTCCAAAAGAAGGAACAGAGGGGGCCAGGTGAGGATATTCCAAAAAAGGCCCAGTCCTCTGTTCTTAACGCTACCTCGCTAACGCGGGAAATGGCAAATAGTTTAAAAAAAAAAAAAAAAAGAGGTAGTAAAAGCTTTGCGGAAGATGAAAGCCGGCAAGGCAGCAGGTTTGGATGGTATTGCAGTGGAATTTATTAAAAAAGGGGGTGACTGTATTGTTGACTGGTTGGTAAGGTTATTTAATGTATGTATGACTCATGGTGAGGTGCCTGAGGATTGGCGGAATGCGTGCATAGTGCCATTGTACAAAGGCAAAGGGGATAAGAGTGAGTGCTCAAATTACAGAGGTATAAGTTTGTTGAGTATTCCTGGCACATTATATGGGAGGGTATTGATTGAGAGGGTGAAGGCATGTACAGAGCATCAGATTGGGAAAGAGCAGTGTGGTTTCAGAAGTGGTAGAGGATGTGTGGATCAGGTGTTTGCTTTGAAGAATGTATGTGAGAAATACTTAGAAAAGCAAATGGATTTGTATGTAGCATTTATGGATCTGGAGAAGGCATATGATAGAGTTGATAGAGATGTTCTGTGGAAGGTATTAAGAATATATGGTGTGGGAGGCAAGTTGTTAGAAGCAGTGAAAAGTTTTTATCGAGGATGTAAGGCATGTGTACGTGTAGGAAGAGAGGAAAGTGATTGGTTCTCAGTGAATGTAGGTTTGCGGCAGGGGTGTGTGATGTCTCCATGATTGTTTAATTTGTTTATGGATGGGGTTGTTAGGGAGGTGAATGCAAGAGTTTTGGAAAGAGGGGCAAGTATGAAGTCTGTTGGGGATGAGAGAGCTTGGGAAGTGAGTCAGTTGTTGTTCGCTGATGATACAGCGCTGGTGGCTGATTCATGTGAGAAACTGCAGAAGCTGGTGACTGAGTTTGGTAAAGTGTGTGAAAGAAGAAAGTTAAGAGTAAATATGAATAAGAGCAAGGTTATTAGGTACAGTAGGGTTGAGGGTCAATTCAATTGGGAGGTGAGTTTGAATGGAGAAAAACTGGAGGAAGTGAAGTGTTTTAGATATCTGGGAGTGGATCTGGCAGCGGATGGAACCATGGAAGCGGAAGTGGATCATAGGGTGGAGGAGGGGGCGAAAATTCTGGGAGCCTTGAAGAATGTGTGGAAGTCGAGAACATTATCTCGGAAAGCAAAAATGGGTATGTTTGAAGGAATAGTGGCTCCAACAATGTTGTATGGTTGCGAGGCGTGGACTATGGATAGAGTTGTGCGCAGGAGGATGGATGTGCTGGAAATGAGATGTTTGAGGACAATGTGTGGTGTGAGGTGGTTTGATCGAGTAAGTGACGTAAGGGTAAGAGAGATGTGTGGAAATAGAAAGAGCGTGGTTGAGAGAGCAGAAGAGGGTGTTTTGAAATGGTTTGGTCACATGGAGAGAATGAGTGAGGAAAGATTGACCAAGAGGATATATGTGTCGGAGGTGTAGGGAACGAAGAGAAGAGGGAGACCAAAATGGAGGTGGAAAGATGGAGTGAAAAAGATTTTGTGTGATCGGGGCCTGAACATGCAGGAGGGTGAAAGGAGGGCAAAGAATAGAGTGAAATGGAGCGATGTGGTATACCGGGGTTGACGTGCTGTCAGTGGATTGAATCAAGGCATGTGTATGGGGGTGAGTTGGGCCATTTCTTTCGTCTGTTTCCTTGTGCTACCTCGCAAACGCGGGAGACAGCGACAAAGCAAAAAAAAAAAAAAAAAAAAAAAAAAAAATATATATATATATATATATATATATATATATATATATATATATATATATATATATATATATATATATTGAATGGAGAAAAACTGGAGGAAGTAAAGTGTTTTAGATATCTGGGAGTGGATATGGCAGCGGATGGAACCATGGAGGCGGAAGTGAATCATAGGGTGGGGAGGGGGCGAAAATTTGGGAGCCTTGAAGAATGTTTGGAAGTCGAGAACATTATCTCGGAAAGCAAAAATGGGTATGTGTGTAGGAATAATGGTTCCAAGAATGTGGTATGGTTGCGAGGCGTGGGCTGTGGATAGAGTTGTGCGCAGGAGGGTGGATGTGCTGGAAATGAGATGTTTGAGGACAATATGTGGTGTGAGGTGGTTTGATCAAGTAAGTAATGTAAGGGTAAGAGAGATGTGTGGAAATAAAAAGAGCGTGGTTGAGAGAGCAGAAGAGGGTGTTTTGAAATGGTTTAGGCACATGGAGAGAATGAGTGAGGAAAGATTGACCAAGAGGATATATGTGTCGGAGGTGGAGGGAACGAGGAGAAGTGGGAGACCAAATTGGAGGTGGAAAGATGGAGTGAAAATGAGTGATCGGGGCCTGGACATGCAGGAGGGTGAAAGGCGGGCAATGAATAGAGTGAATTGGATCGATGTGATATACCGGGGTCGACGTGCTGCCAATGGATTGAATCAGGGCATGTAAAGCGTCTAGGGTAAACCATGGAAAGTTCTGTGGGACCTGGATGTGGAAAGGGAGCTGTGGTTTCGGGTATCATTACATGACAGCTAGAGACTGAGTGTTAACGAATGGGGCCTTTGTTGTCTTTTCCTAGCGCTACCTCGCACACATGAGGGGGGAGGGGGATGTTATTCCATGTGTGGCGAGGTGGCGATGGGAATAAACAAAGGCAGACAGTATGAATTATGTACTTGTGTATATATGTATATGTCTGTGTGTATATATATATATATGTGTACAATGAGATGTATAGGTATGTATATTTACGTGTGTGGACGTGTATGTATATACAAATGTATGGGGGTGGGTTGGGCCATTTCTTTGGTCTGTTTCTTTGCGCTACCTCGCAAACTCGGGAGACAGCGACAAAGCAAAATAAACAAATATATATATATATATATATATATATATATATATATATATATATATATATATATATATATATATCATATGTTATGATTTATGGATGCTAACCTGGTTTTCTTAATCTGTTTTCATCTGAAAGGTGTTTAATTCCTGGAGTTTATTTCCTCATCCCTCTTTGTATGCTGTCAATGGAATATACTTCCACTCCGATGCAATGGAGAAAAATTGGACTGCATAATCTGAATGATGTCTGGATAATGCCACACACACCTACATTCTTTCTACCATCGTTCTGACACATCAAGCGAAACAAGATGCCAACTTTATTTCGTGTATTGATACACTATTCTTTTGGCTTTCAGATCTATGATGATAATAATGATCACCTGTAATTCCTTCTCTTAGTATTTTCTTTATATTTTTTGTGTTACAGATAACACCCAAAATCACAATGCTGAAACTTTTAGTATATCATCACTGAAATGTATTAACCATTTGCTACTCCTCGATTCTAGTCTCTTAAGATCTTCATGCAGCAATTTTCGGGTAGCCGACTTATTATTCCGACTGATCTTTTGTCGTCGGGAAATTCAGTGACTCTGCTAAGGTTTACATCACAGTGAACAAGATCCTGGTAACAGTGGTACCACACACACGAACACATCGATCTTTTGTGCAATCGTAATACCTTTCAAAAAAGAAGTTTTAGCACCTGAACAGAACATCCTATTTCATATGAGTCAGACTTAGCTGTAGTGTAATGTGGGATTTGCAAGATTAGATTAGATATAATGGTAATACAAAGAACGTATATTACCTTGAGTGTTAGAGTTAGAGAGCCATCAAAAGAGATGAATAAGTTGTCAGGTGTTTTAGATAGAGATATAGGAATAATTTTGGTTACAAAAGCATTAGACTTAACTAAGTTGTCTCTGATCCACCGAAAATCCAGGACTAAATCTACAATTGAAGACACAAGAAGATGATTCGAGCAACAAAATATACAACTGATTAGAAAGAAAGGGACAAATGCAACCTTACATTATTAGCGTATGAATGCATTTGGTTATTTGTTGAAGAAAGAAAATTTGTACACGTATATATAAGAGAAAGAGCGTAGGAAATAGGACAGAACCCTGAGGGACGCTGCTGTTGGTAAGGAAAGAGAGTGAAGGTCGATCCATCAACAGTTGCGAAGGGAAGCTGGTCAGAAAGGAGGTTGTAGGCAAAAGAAGGAGGACGGATATACAAAAGAGGGGAGCTCGGTGATCAGACGCCGATGACACACCTTTGAAGGGTTTCGAAATGTCAAGTGTTACAATGTAGGATTCCAGAAAGCCTCTCGAGGAGGATAACCAGGCATTAGTAAAGAAGGAAATGGTATCAGCAGTAAAAGTCTCCTTGCGGAATCCATACCGATGAGCAGGGACGAGAGTCTGGGATTCAGGATACTTTAGGAGATAGGATTAAGTAGAAGTTCGCAGACTTCAGAAATAACAGAAGTTAGTGTAATAAAACGATAGTAGGAAGGTTTACAATGGTCATATTTGCTTGGGATAGACGCTATAAATGCATGTGTCCAGGACGAATGGAAAAGTTTGAGTTTCTACGAGGGAGTTCAGGAATACACTTCTTCGCTACACAGTGAGGAATGGTATCTGGTCAATAGGAATTGTTTGTATTCAGAGGAAAAAGTGCTTTTGAATAGCATTAGTACATAATAGGGAGGAAACGTAGGGTTAGAAAATTGTGAGCTAGAAGATGGAGAGAATGTGAAAATCATTCTAGCCTCATACATATCCCCTGCTATGGTAGAGATAGTACATGTTCCTTGCTATGTTGGCTTTGACACAGGTTCCCTGCTCGGATGGAACTAATACATGTTCCTTACCAGGGAGCCGTTGATACAGGTCCTCTGCCAGGGTACACCTTATGTAAGTCCCCTTCCAGTGTGGCCCTGATACAGGTAACCTGTTGGGTAGACCTGATACAGGTCCCCTGACAAGATAACCCCGGTACAGACCGCATCCTAGAATAGACCTGATATATGTATCATGTTTGAGTGGCTCTGATACAGGTTCCATGCCAATATCCAGCATGAATTCGGGACGTACGAAGGCTTGACGCTGACCCAGTCACTGAGGTCTGGTGTAAACGCGGCGGCCTGACGTCCATCCTGGTCCGACACGTATATTACCATATTGTATATTCTGACCACAACAACAGCCGCCCATCCTTCACTGTGAGTCTAATGGAAAGTCGTTCAACGTTCATCATGCCCTTACGACACCTAAAACTCTCGCCAAAAGTGTTTGAAATTCGTGCAAATACTCTAGTTTTACGTCAGTGGAGGTTGGAATGGGTGACTGATATAACGAATGTCTGATAATACTGATGATAAACTGAACACCTAAACAGCTGCATACCATTATATGATGTACGGTTCAAACTGAACAGACAAGAAGAGAAAACTGGTGTCTCGTCTGCGCAGGAGTAGAACAAGTGACATAACAAGGACGGTCCTGGGAACGACGTAACACAAGAAATTCAAACGCTCCAGCTTAAGTGCCTGGCCAATAAACTGACCTTTTACTAGGGTCATGGCGTCGAAAGCGCACTGGAAAATATTGCAAGAACCAAAGCCAAAAAAAATGATTTGAATACTGCATGATTACTGAACATACGTTTCACAAAACTTGGAGTGATGTTAGACAATCTCCTTTATTGGAAAAGCTTTTAAGATTCTAATTTGTAAACAATGAGAGAGAGAGAGAGAGAGAGAGAGAGAGAGAGAGAGAGAGAGAGAGAGAGAGAGAGAGAGAGAGAGAGAGAGAGAGAGAGACTAATTCATTCAAAAAAGATAACATAACTTCATGGAAAAAAATCCCAGCGTTGTACAGCGTAAACTATTTCCTACAGGTCGTTCAATAATTACCCAGCATGAACGACCATGATCACGGAAGTGATATAAGAAAAAAAAAATATGAGCCAAATATGCATGTATACATATAATCATATCTCTGTATAGCTAGTAATAATATGACCCAAGACATATCCATCCACTAAATGCGAAGTACGGTTAATGGCTAAAAAAATGCATAAGCTTTTTACGTTAAGTGAACTTATAACTCCAGTAACTTTTAATAAATTTTTTCAATTCTATTCTCATGCATTGGGCAGAGTTGTTGAGTGGCAAGGTTGTTGAGTAGCTAAGTTGTTGGGTGGCTCAGTTGGTCAATGGCTAAGTTGACGTAAGACTAAGTTGTTACTAGCGAAATTGTTGATTGGTTAAGATGATGAATTGCTGCATTGTTGAATGGCTATCTTTTTCAGTGATTGCTTTGTTTAGTGGCCAAGTTGTTGAATGGCTGAGTTGTCGTATAGTTGGTATGTTGGGTGATTGAATTATTGAGTGGCTAAGTTTGTTTATTAGTTATGCTCTTGAATGGTTCCCCTACTAAACTGTTCATCGCTGAGTCATTTAACTGTTATCTGGCTGAGTTGTTCAGTGGTTGAGTGACTGCGTTATTGAGTTACTGAACTGCTGAGTTATTTAGTCGTTTAATGATGAGTTGTTAGGTGGCTAAGTTTTATAGCGGTTGATTTGCTAAGTAACTGAATTGGTGAAATGTTGAGTGATTAAGCTGTTGAATGGTAGAATTGTTGAGTGGCTGAGTTACTGAGTGTTTGAATTGTTAAACTGTTGAGATTTTTGATTGTTGTAAATTGTAAAGTGGCTCAGTTATTTAGTGACTGAGTATTTGTATGACTGAGTATTTGTTTGCTGAATTAATGAGTAGCAGTTCTATTGAGTGACTGAGTTATTGGCTGAATGAATTTTTATGTCACGAGTTTGTAGTATCTTGTATAGTGGCAGAACAGTAATTTGGTTAAGTTGTTGAGTGGTCGAGTTGTTGAGTGATTCAAATGTTGATGGCTAAGTGTTTGAGTGGTTAAGTACTTGTTTGGCTGAGTTGTTTGGTGGATGAGATGTTCAATGCCTGATTTGTTTAGTGGCTGAATATTTGAATGACTGATTTGTTGACTGAATGATTTGTTGAGTGCCAGAACTACTAAGAGACTGATGTGTTAAGTTGTTGTGCGATTGATTTGTGGTTGGACGAGTTTTGGGATGCGTTCTTAAGTGATTGAAGCGTTGTGTGTTGAATTATTTAGTGGCAGAATTCTATAGTGGCTATGTTGTTCAGTTGTTGAGTGGCTGAACAGCGAAGTTTATGAGTCACTGAGAGGCTGAGTTCTAGAGTGCCCGAGTTGTTAAGTGGATGAGTTGTTAAGTTAGAGCTCAAGTTGTCGAGAGGTTGAAATGATAATTGGATAAACTTAATTAGCTGATTGTTCAATGGATAACCTGCAATTTGGTTATGTTCGTGAGTATCTGAAAAACTGATTGGTTGAATTGTTGAGTGGTTTAGCTTTATGGTTAAGTTGTTGAGTTGCTGAATTGTTCCAATTCATTCCTTGCAATCCTCTCACCGTCCTGTATGTTCAGTTCCGATCATTTAAAATCTTTTTCAATCCATCTTTCCATTTCGAATTTCGTATCACGCTTCTCATTGTTCCCTCCAACTCTGACACATATATCTTCTTCGTCAATCCTTTCTCACTCATTCTCTCCATATGTCCAAACTATTTGAACACACCCTCTTCTGATCTCTCAACAACACTCTTTTTATTACCACACATCTCTCTTACCATTTCATTACTTACTCGATCAAGCCACCTCACACCACATATTGTCCTCAAACATCTCATTTCCAACAAATTGACCCTCCTCCGCACCACTCTTTCTATAGCCCACACCTCGCATCCATATAACATTGTTGGAACCACTATTCCTTCAAATATACGCATTTTTGCTTTCCGAGATAGTTTTCCCGCCTTCCACACATTTTTCAACGCTCCCAGAACTTTCGCCCCCTCCCCAATCCTGTGACTCACTCCCGCTTCCATGGTTCCATCCGCTGCCAAATCCACTCCCAGATATCTAAAACACTTCACTTCCTCCAGTTTTTCTTCATTTAAACTTACCTCCCAGTTGACTTGTCTTTCAACCCTACTGTACCTAATAACCTTGCTCTTATTCACATCTACTCTCGGCTTTCTTCTTTCACACACTTTACCAACCTCAGTCACCAGCTTCTGCAGTTTCTCACCCGAATCAGCCACCAGTGCTGTATCATCAGCGAACAACAACTGACTCACTTCCCAACCCCTCTCATCCACAACAGACTTCATACTTGCCCCTCTCTCCAAAACTCTTGCATTCACTTCTCTAACAACTCCATACATAAACAAATTAAACAACCATGGAGACATCACGCACCCCTACCGCAAACCGACATTCACTAAGAACTAATCATTTCCTCTCTTCCTACTCGTACACATGACTTACATCCTTGATAAAAACTTTTCACTGCTTCTAGCAACTTGCCTCCCACACCATATATTCTTGATACCTTTCACAGAGCATCTCTATCAACTCTATCATATGCCTTCTCCAGATCCATAAATGCTACATAGAAATCCATTTGCTTTTCTAGGTATTTCTCAAATTCATTCTTCAAAGCAAACACCTGATCCACACATCCTCTACCACTTCTGAAACCACACTGCTCTTCCCCAATCTGATGCTTTGTACAAGCTTACACCCTCTCAATCAATACCCTCTCATAAAATTTACCAGGAATACTCAACAAACTTATGCCTCTGTAATTTGAGAACTCACCTTATCTCCTTTGCCTAAATACATCCCATGCCTCCCCCACTCCCCTTACGTCTTTTGCTCTCACCTTTTTCCATTCTGCACTCAATCTCTGATGGCACTTCGTCACACAATTCTCCTTCCCAAGCTTTCTCACTTTGATAACTCTTTTCACCCTAACATTCTGTCTTCTTTTCTGAAAACCTCTACAAAACGTCATCTTCGCCTCCTCAATATAATGATCAGACATCCCTACAGTTGCACCTCTCAGCACATTCATATATATATATATATATATATATATATATATATATATATATATATATATATATATATATATATATATATATATATATATATATATATATATATATATATATATATATATATATATATATATATATATATATATATATATATATATATATATATATATTTATATATATATATATATATATATATATATATATATATATATATATATATATATATATATATATATATATATATATATATATATATATATATATATATATATATATATATGAATATATATATGAATATATATATATATATATATATATATATATATATATATATATATATATATATATATATATATATATATATATATATATATATATATATATATATGTATATATATATATATATATTTGTATATTCCCACCTCCTCTTTTTCCCTTTCAGTAACTTCTCTATATTTAATTAAAGGCCATACCTTGAGGTGGACTTTTCTTTGTCACTGGAGCCCCCAACATAAAAGAAGATTGATATTAAAAAACATGCAAGCAATTGAAGGACCTTCATATAACTCCAGAGTAGAAATTCCATCTTAGAGTCAGATGATAGGATTACTCGAAGACAATGGGGTTTTCATATGCCTTGCCCACTGGGTGACTCCTATAGGGGGAAAAGTGGTGGTATAGATGTTGCAGTTACATAATTATAAACACAGTGTTCATATGTTTAAGAATATTCCCTGTCCCACTTACTACCACACTGTAGGGTGGCTTGCAAACTTCTCCAGACACAGTAGTCTGCATTTTATGCATAAACTTTGCTGAGCACCTCTCTAGCATACATCCTCAACTTTCCTACCATGTACTGCCTTTTTACTTTTCGCAATGTCTGTAGCTGGTCTTATCTCATGATATTTAGAAAATGAATACTAATGCTCTTTGGGAGTAATTCTATAACAATTTTTCAGGCATGAATTGCTTATCTTACTTGAAAATTTTGGGAATATTTGGCATTTAGTGTCAAGCTAGTATGGCCCATCATTTGTGGAAAGGAAACACTGTAAGTAATATCATACTAAAGGAAAATCCTTCTTCCTCTCTTGATTAAAAAGATTGTGTGCCGTATAGTTTAATAACTATGTAATTGCTTTTCTTCATGTCATGTTTTTTTTACTTTTTGCAGTTCTCTTTCTATAGGGAAAATTGTTTTTCATCAGGCCTTTAATGATTATTGTTAGAGTTTGGCTATCTTCAAAATGATAGAGGTGTTCTCATCAAACAAGTATTCAGAAGTTAACTATTTTGGAATGAGTATGAATGGCTATATAGAATTTGTTTGCCCTTGTGAATAACAATAATTCATTTGCCATGGACCTTTTTTTGTCACTCATTTTTTTATATTAGAATCTACATCATGATGTTATGTTTTTTTGGTTTAATATTCGTAGGGGTTACATTTACTGAAATTCATAGAATATGAATTTTACCGTAGATGATACGTTTTACTAATTTCTTGACAACTTGACATGTCATGTCTGCCTAATTTCGTGATAACTTGGTATTTCAGGTCTGATCTGCATTCTCTCAAGCATTTTCAGATACCAGTCAGTGGGCTAAGACTATTCCTGGAGTTTCCTTTATTATCATTTTCAAGAAGAAATCTTTAAATTGTTAGAGAATGTTGTAAAGCAAATGAATACAGATGTACAAAAAATTATAAATTTTGTCTTTGAGGTAATTTTGAAACAAGTTTTCATTTCATGCTTGAAATTTTATCTCACAGCATGTCTTCTTTGACCAGTCGTGAAACAATATTCTATCTTCTGTAATTTATTCATATAAAAACAGGGAGAAGGTGTAATTTAGGTTTCCAGGCCCTACCTCAAAAACTTGACCAACTACGTTTTGACTAAGAAGAAAAGGGAACCAATAGATATGGTTATGATGTCTTTTTATGCACATTTAATATAAAAAGGCTGTATTATTCAGATTTATATAATGGATATCTACACTTGTTTGTGAGCTTGATTGGTAAATTTTCTATTTCTTGTATAGAATTTTGATTATAGGTAGAAATTGTTTTACTGTTATTTATCCCCCTAATTATTTAGACTGTAAATGACAATATGGTTTTATCTTGCAGATGTCACCTTTCAAACATAGTTAAATATGTTTTTCTGTAGGTGGATATATGGTAAATATAAGGTGGACTATGGAGGAATTGTAAATGTGAGAAGAGACTAATGAACCTGATGTGGATGCTTGAGAATTAATTGGTTTAAATTTGTGTTTCTTAGCCAAGGTTTTTTATTTTCATTAATGAAGTAAGTTTTGAAAAATATGTTTATATTTTGATATATACATGCGTATGTGGGTGGGTTTGGCCATTCTTTCGTCTGTTTCCTTGCACTGCCTTGCCAGCGCGGGAGATAGCGACAAAGTATAATAGATAAATGAATAAATAGATAAATATATATATATATATATATATAGGGGAGAAAGAATACTTCCCACGTATTCCCTGCATGTCGTAGAAGGCGACTAAAAGGGAAGGGAGCGGGGGGCTGGAAATCCTCCCCTCTCATTTTTTTTTTAAATTTTCCAAAAGAAGGAACAGAGAAGGGGGCCATATGAGGATATTCCCTCAAAGGCCCAGTCCTCTGTTCTTAACGCTACCTCGCTAATGCGGGAAATGGCGAATAGTATGAAAAAAAAAAAAAAAAAAAAATTTGTATATATACAATTGAGTGGGAGATGTATAAAATAAGGGGACAGGAGATCAAGAGAAAGGTGCAAGAGGTGAAAAAGAGGGCAAATGAGAGTTGGGGTGAGAGAGTATCATTAAATTCTAGGGAGAATAAAAAGATGTTCTGGAAGGAGGTAAATAAAGTGCGTAAGACAAGGGAGCAAATGGGAACTTCAGTGAAGGGCGCAAATGGGGAGGTGATAACATGTAGTGGTGATGTGAGAAGGAGATGGAGTGAGTATTTTGAAGGTTTGTTGAATGTGTCTGATGATAGAGTGGCAGATGTAGGGTCTTTTGGTCGAGGTGGTGTGCAAAGTGAGAGGGTTAGGAAAAATGAGTTGGTAAACAGAGAAGAGGTAGTAAAAGCTTTGCGGAAGATGAAAGCCGGCAAGGCAGCAGGTTTGGATGGTATTGCAGTGGAATTCATTAAAAAAGGGGATGACTGTATTGTTGACTGGTTGGTAAGGTTATTTAATGTATGTATGACTCATGGTGAGGTGCCTGAGGATTGGCGGAATGCGTGCATAGTGCCATTGTACAAAGGCAAAGGGGATAAGAGTGAGTGCTCAAATTATAGAGGTAGAAGTTTGTTGAGTATTCCTGGTAAATTATATGGGAGGGTATTGATTGAGAGGGTGAAGGCATGTACAGAGCATCAGATTGGGGAAGAGCAGTGTGGTTTCAGAAGTGGTAGAGGATGTGTGGATCAGGTGTTTGCTTTGATGAATGTATGTGAGAAATACTTAGAAAAGCTAATGGATTTGTATGTAGCATTTATGGATCTGGAGAAGGCATATGATAGAGTTGATAGAGATGCTCTGTGAAAGGTATTAAGAATATATGGTGTGGGAGGCAAGTTGTTAGAAGCAGTGAAAAGTTTTTATCGAGGATGTAAGGCATGTGTACGTGTAGGAAGAGAGGAAAGTGATTGGTTCTCAGTGAATGTAGGTCTGCGGCAGGGGTGTGTGATGTCTCCATGGTTGTTTAATTTGTTTATGGATGGGGTTGTTAGGGAGGTGAATGCAAGAGTTTTGGAAAGAGGGGCAAATATGAAGTCTGTTGTGGATGAGAGAGCTCGGGAAGTGAGTTAGTTGTTGTTCGCTGATGATACAGCGCTGGTGGCTGTATTCATGTGAGATACTGCAGAAGCTGGTGACTGAGTTTGGTAAAGTGTGTGATAGAAGAAAGTTAAGAGTAAATGTGAATAAGAGCAAGGTTATTAGGGACAGTAGGGTTGAGGGTCAAGTCAATTGGGAGGTAAGTTTGAATGGAGAAAAACTGGAGGAAATAAAGTGTTTTAGATATCTGGGAGTGGATCTGTCAGCGGACGGAACCATGGAAGCGGAAGTGAATCATAGGGTGGGGGAGGGGGCGAAAATCCTGGGAGCCTTGAAGAATGTGTGAAAGTCGAGAACATTTTCTCGGAAAGCAAAAATGGGTATGTTTGAAGGAATAGTGGTTCCAACAATGTTGTATGGTTGCGAGGCGTGGGCTATGGATAGAGTTGTGCGCAGGAGGGTGGATGTGCTGGAAATGAGATGTTTGAGGACAATGTGTGGTGTGAGGTGGTTTGATCGAGTAAGTAATGTAAGGGTAAGAGAGATGTGTGGAAATAAAAAGAGCGTGGTTGAGAGAGCAGAAGAGGGTGTTTTGAAATGGTTTCGGCACATGGAGAGAATGCGTGAGGAAAGATTGACCAAGAGGATATATGTGTCGGAGGTGGAGGGAACGAGGAGAAGTGGGAGACCAAATTAGAGAGGGAAAGATGGAGTGAAAAATATTTTGAGTGATCGGGGCCTGAACGTGCAGGAGGGTGAAAGGCGTGCAAGGAATAGAGTGAATTGGATCGACGTGGTATACCGGGGTTGACGTGCTGTCAGTGGATTGAATCAGGGCATGTGAAGTGTCTGGGGTAAACAATGGAAAGGTGTGTGGGGCCTTGATGTGGAAAGGGAGCTGTGGTTTCGGGCATTATTGCATGACAGCTAGAGACTGAGTGTGAACGAATGGGGCCTTTGTTGTCTTTTCCTAGCGCTACCTCGTACACATGAGGGGGGAGGGGGATGGTATTCCAAATGTGGCGAGGTGGCGATGGGAATGAATAAAGGGAGACGGTGTGAATTGTGTGCATGGGTATATATGTATGTGTCTGTGTGTGTATATATATGTGTACATTGAGATGTATAGGTATGTATATTTGCGTGTTTGGACGTGTAGGTATATACATGTGTATGGGGGTGGGTTGGGCCATTTCTTTCGTCTGTTTCCTTGCGCTACCTCGCAAACGCGGGAGACAGCGACAAAGCAAAATAATAGTAATAAATAAATATATATATATATATATATATATATATATATATATATATATTTTTTTTTTTTTTCTTTGCATATATATATACATATATATATATATATATATATATATATATATATATATATATATATATATATATATATATATATATATATATATATATATATATATATATATATATATATATATATATCATCCCTGGGGATAGGGGAGAAAGAATACTTCCTACGTATTCCCTGCGTGTCGTAAAAGGCGACTAAAAGGGGAGGGAGCGGGGGGCTGGAAATCCTCCCCTCTTGTTTTTTCTTTTTTTAATTTTCCAAAAGAAAGAACAGAGAAGTGGGCCAGGCGAGGATATTCCCTCAGAGGCCCAGTCCTCTGTTCTTAACGCTACCTTGCTAATGCGGGAAATGGCGAATAGTTTGAAAGAAAGAATATCATTAAATTTTGGGGAGAGTGAAAAGATGTTCTGGAAGGAGGTAACTAAGTGCGTAAGACAAGGGAGCAAATGGGAACTTCAGTGAAGGACGCAAATGGGGAGGTGATAACAAGTAGTGGTGATGTGAGAAGGAGATGGAGTGAGTATTTTGAAGGTTTGGTGAATGTGTTTGATGATAGAGTGGCAGATATAGGGTGTTTTGGTCGAGGTGGTGTGCAAAGTGCGAGGGTTAGGGAAAATGATTTGGTAAACAGAGAAGAGGTAGTAAAAGCTTTGCGGAAGATGAAAGCCGGCAAGGCAGCAGGTTTGGATGGTATTGCAGTGGAATTTATTAAAAAAGGGGGTGACTGTATTGTTGACTGGTTGGTAAGGTTATTTAATGTATGTATGACTCATGACTAATGTATGTATGAGCAAGAACGTCGACGCAAGGAGGCCGTCCAGGCTAGCAGTAACCTCACACATGCTCTTGTTGACCACCTCACTGTTGGGAAAGGTGACAACCGAGGACTGACTCCAAATTCCTGCAACGGGAAGTCAGCACCACAAGTAAAGCATCCTCCTCGAAGGCTCAGAGTGGGGTGCCTAAATGTGTGTGGATGTAACCAAGATGTGAAGACCCTTACTGGAAAAACAATCACTCTTGAAGTAGAACCTTCAGACACAATTGAAAATGTGAAGGAAAATAGTGAAATTGGAGAAAAATGTAGCTTAGACATTGAAGCCTATTGATACAGTGGTTAAATTGATGAGAACTGCTATTGACGTTTGTTTAAATAAATTATACATTTCCTTTTTTTCCATAGCCAGAGGTTGAACCATTATGTGACATTCATTTTTTTCATTCATTTCAAGCTAGAAGTTTCAGTTTTCTAAATTGTTTCTTACATTTTTCATATGTATACATATGTATGTGTGTGTGTGTATATATGTGCGTATGTATGTGTATGTGTGTGTATGTGTATATGTATATATATATGTATATTATCCCTGGGGATAGGGATGAAAGAATACTTCCCACGTATTCCTCGCGTGTCGTAAAAAGCGACTAGAGGGGACGGGAGCGGGGGGCCAGAAATCCTCCCCTCCTTGTATTAACTTTCTAAAATGGGAAACAGAAGAAGGAGTCACGCGGGGAGTGCTCATCCTCCTCGAAGGCTCAGAGTGGGGTGCCTAAATGTGTGTGGATGTAACCAAGATGTGAAAAAAGGAGAGATAGGTAGTATGTTTGAGGAAAGGAACCTGGATGTTTTGGCTCTGAGTGAAACGAAGCTCAAGGGTAAAGGGGAAGAGTGGTTTGGGAATGTCTGGGGAGTAAAGTCAGGGGTTAGTGAGAGGACAAGAGCAAGGGAAGGAGTAGCAATACTCCTGAAACAGGAGTTGTGGGAGTATGTCATAGAGTGTAAGAAAGTAAATTCTCGATTGATATGGGTAAAACTGAAAGTTGATGGAGAGAGATGGGTGATTATTGGTGCTTATGCACCTGGGCATGAGAAGAAAGATCAAGAGAGGCAAGTGTTTTGGGAGCAGCTGAATGAGTGTGTTAGTGGTTTTGATGCACGAGACCGGGTTATAGTGATGGGTGATTTGAATGCAAAGGTGAGTAATGTGGCAGTTGAGGGAATAATTGGTATACATGGGGTGTTCAGTGTTGTAAATGGAAATGGTGAAGAGCTTGTAGATTTATGTGCTGAAAAAGGACTGATGATTGGGAATACCTGGTTTAAAAAGCGAGATATACATAAGTATACTTATGTAAGTAGGAGAGATGGCCAGAGAGCGTTATTGGATAACGTGTTAATTGACAGGCGTGCGAAAGAGAGACTTTTGGATGTTAATGTGCTGAGAGGTGCAACTGGAGGGATGTCTGATCATTATCTTGTGGAGGCTAAGGTGAAGATTTGTATGGGTTGTCAGAAAAGAAGAGTGAATGTTGGGGTGAAGAGGGTGGTGAGAGTAAGTGAGCTTGAGAAGGAGACCTGTGTGAGGAAGTACCAGGAGAGACTGAGTACAGAATGGAAAAAGGTGAGAACAATGGAAGTAAGTCGAGTGGGGGAGGAATGGGATGTATTTAGGGAATCAGTGATGGATTGCGCAAAAGATGCTTGTGGCATGAGAAGAGTGGGAGGTGGGTTGATTAGAAAGGGTAGTGAGTGGTGGGATGAAGAAGTAAGAGTATTAGTGAAAGAGAAGAGAGAGGCATTTGGACGATTTTTGCAGGGAAAAAATGCAATTGAGTGGGAGATGTATAAAAGAAAGAGACAGGAGGTCAAGAGAAAGGTGTAAGAGGTGAAAAAAAGGGCAAATGAGAGTTGGGGTGAGAGAGTATCATTAAATTTTTATTGAGAATAAAAAGATGTTCTGGAAGGAGGTAAATAAAGTGCGTAAGACAAGGGAGCAAATGGGAACTTCAGTGAAGGGCGCAAATGGGGAGGTGATAACAAGTAGTGGTGATGTGAGAAGGAGATGGAGTGAGTATTTTGAAGGTTTGTTGAATGTGTTTGATGATAGAGTGGCAGATATAGGGTGTTTTGGTCGAGGTGGTGTGCAAAGTGAGAGGGTTAGGGAAAATGATTTGGTAAACAGAGAAGAGGTAGTGAAAGCTTTGCGGAAGATGAAAGCCGGCAAGGCAGCAGGTTTGGATGGTATTGCAGTGGAATTTATTAAAAAAGGGGGTGACTGTATTGTTGACTGGTTGGTAAGGTTATTTAATGTATGTATGACTCATGGTGAGGTGCCTGAGGATTGGCGGAATGCGTGCATAGTGCCATTGTACAAAGGCAAAGGGGATAAGAGTGAGTGCTCAAATGACAGAGGTATAAGTTTGTTGAGTATTCCTGGTAAATTGTATGGGAGGGTATTGATTGAGAGGGTGAAGGCATGTACAGAGCATCAGATTGGGGAAGAGCAGTGTGGTTTCAGAAGTGGTAGAGGATGTGTGGATCAGGTGTTTGCTTTGAAGAATGTATGTGAGAAATACTTAGAAAAGCAAATGGATTTGTATGTAGCATTTATGGATCTGGAGAAGGCATATGATAGAGTTGATAGAGATGCTCTGTGGAAGGTATTAAGAATATATGGTGTGGGAGGAAAGTTGTTAGAAGCAGTGAAAAGTTTTTATCGAGGATGTAAGGCATGTGTACGTGTAGGAAGAGAGGAAAGTGATTGGTTCTCAGTGAATGTAGGTTTGCGGCAGGGGTGTGTGATGTCTCCATGGTTGTTTAATTTGTTTATGGATGGGGTTGTTAGGGAGGTGAATGCAAGAGTCTTGGAAAGAGGGGCAAGGATGAAGTCTGTTGGGGATGAGAGAGCTTGGGAAGTGAGTCAGTTGTTGTTCGCTGATGATACAGCGCTGGTGGCTGATTCATGTGAGAAACTGCAGAAGCTGGTGACTGAGTTTGGTAAAGTGTGTGAAAGAAGAAAGTTAAGAGTAAATGTGAATAAGAGCAAGGTTATTAGGTACAGTAGGGGTGAGGGTCAAGTCAATTGGGAGGTGAGTTTGAATGGAGAAAAACTGGAGGAAGTGAAGTCTTTTAGATATCTGGGAGTGGATCTGACAGCGGATGGAAACATGGAAGCGGAAGTGGATCATAGGGTGGGGGAGGTGGCGAAAATTCTGGGAGCCTTGAAGAATGTGTGGAAGTCGAGAACATTATCTCGGAAAGCAAAAATGAGTAAGTTTGAAGGAATAGTGGTTCCAACAATGTTGTATGGTTGCGAGGCGTGGGCTATGGATAGAGTTGTGCGCAGGAGGGTGGATGTGCTAGAAATGAGATGTTTGAGGACAATGTGTGGTGTGAGGTGGTTTCATCGAGTAAGTAACGTAAGGGTAAGAGAGATGTGTGGAAATAAAAAGACGTGGTTGAGAGAGCAGAAGAGGGTGTTTTGAAATGGTTTGGTCACATGGAGAGAATGCGTGAGGAAAGATTGACCAAGAGGATATATGTGTCGGAGGTGGACGGAACGAGGAGAAGAGGGAGACCAAATTGGAGGTGGAAAGATGGAGTGAAAAAGATTTTGTGTGATCGGGGCCTGAACATGCAGGAGGGTGAAAGGACGGCAAGGAATAGAGTGAATTGGAGCGATGTGGTATACCGGGGTTGACGTGCTGTCAGTGGATTGAATCAAGGCATATGAAGCGTCTGGGGTAAACCATGGAAAGCTGTGTAGGTATGTATATTTGCGTGTGTGGACGTATGTATATACATGTGTATGGGGGGGGGGGTTGGGCCATTTCTTTCTTCTGTTTCCTTGCGCTACCTCGCAAACGCGGGAGACAGCGACAAAGCAAAAAAAAAAAAAAAAAATATATATATATATATATATATATATATATATATATATATATATATTATATATTTTTTTTTTTTTTTGTTTTTTCTTGCTTTGTCGCTGTCTCCCGCGTTTGCGAGGTAGCGCAAGGAAACAGACGAAAGAAATGGCCCAACCAACCCCCATACACATGTATATACATACGTCCCCACACGCAAATATACATACCTACACAGCTTTCCATGGTTTACCCCAGACGCTTCACATGCCCTGATTCAATCCACTGACAGCACGTCAACCCCGGTATACCACATCGCTCCAATTCACTCTACTCCTTGCCCTCCTTTCACCCTCCTGCATGTTCAGGCCCCGATCATACATATATATATATATATATATATATATATATATATATATATATATATATATATATATATATATATATATATATATAAATATTGTAAATGGGATGTTCAGTTTTGTAAATGGAAATGATGAAGAGCTTGCAGATTTGTGTGCTGAGAAAAGATATATATATATATATATATATATATATATATATATATATATATATATATATATATATATATATATATATATATATATATATATATATATAAGTTTACATATGTAAGTAGGAGAGATGGCCAGATAGCGTTATTGGACTACGTGTTAGTTGATAGGCTTGTGAAAGAGAGACTTTTGGATGTTTATGTGCTGAGAGGGGCAACTAAGGAATATCTGATCATTATCTTGTGGAGGCGAAGGTGAAGATTTGTAAAAGTTTTCAGAAATGAAGAGAGAATGTTAGGGTCTTCTGAAGGGAGTGGTGAGAGTGAGCTTAGAAAGGAGACTTGTGTAAGAAAGTACCAGAGAAATTGAGTGCAGAATAGGAAAAGGTGAGAGTAAGTGACGTAAGGGGAGTGGGGGAGGAATGGGACATATTCAGGGAAGCAGTGATGGCTTGCGCAAAAGATGCTTGTGGCATGAGAAAGGTGGGAGGTGGGCCGATTAGAAAGGGTAGTGAGTCGTGGGATGAAGAACCAAGATTGTTAGTGAAAGAGATGAGAGAGGGTTATGGACGATTTTTGCAGGGAAGTAGTGGAAATGACTGGTAGATGCATAAAAGAAAGAAGTAAAAGGTCAAGAGAATGGTGCAAGGGTGAAAAAGAGGGCAAATGAGAGTTGATGTGAAAGAGTATCATTAAACTTTAAGGAGGAAAAGATCTTTTGGAAGGAGGTAAATAAAGTTCGTTAGACAAAAGAACAAATCTTAACATCGATGAAGGGGGCTAATGGGGTGGTAATGACAAGTAGTGATGAAGTGACAAGGAAATTTAGTGAATATTTTGAGGGTTTGTTGAATTTGCTTGATGATAGAGTGTCAGACATAGGGCGTTTTGTTCGAGGTGTTGAGCAAAGTGATAGGGTTAGGGAAAATGGCTTGGTAAACAGAGAAGAGGTAGTGAAAGCTTTGCGGAAGATGAAAGCTGGCAAGGTAGCGGGTTTGGATGGTATTGCAGTGGATTTATTAAAAAAAAGGGGGGGGGTGACTGTGTTCTTGACTGATTGGTAAGGACATTCATTGTATGTATGGTTCATGGTAAGGTGACTTAGGATTGGCAGAATGCATGCATTGTGCCATTGAACAAAGGAAAAGGGGATAAAGGTGAGTGATCAAATTACAGAGGTATAAGTTTATTGAGCATTCCTGGGAAATTATATAGGAGAGTATTGACTGAGAGGGTAAAGGCATATATAGAACAGGAGATTGGGAAGAGCAGTGTGGTTTCAGA